>NW_027017232.1:0-199282 GCF_036013445.1 Caloenas nicobarica
GGGCTCTGTCGGGCCCTGTCGGGCTCTGTCGGGCTCTACTGGGAACTGTCGGGCCCTGTCGGGCCCTGTCGGGCCCTGTCGGGATCTGTCGGGCTCTGTCGGGCTCTACTGGGCTCTGTCGGGCCTTGTCGGGCCCTGTCGGGCTCTGTCGGGCCCTGTCGGGCTCTGTCGGGCTCTGTCGGGCTCTGTCAGGCTCTACTGGGCCCTGTCGGGCTCTATCGGGCTCTTTCGGGCTCTGTCGGGCCCTGTCGGGCTCTGTCGGGCTCTGTCGGGCTCTGTCGGGCCCTGTCGGGCTCTGTCGGGCTCTACTGGGAACTGTCGGGCCCTGTCGGGCCCTGTCGGGCTCTGTCGGGCTCTAGTGGGCTCTGTCGGGCTCTGTCGGGCCCTGTCGGGCCCTGTCGGGCTCTGTCGGGCTCTGTCGGGTTCTGTCGGCCTCTGTCGGGCTCTGTCGGGCTCTGTCGGGCTCTACTGGGCTCTACTGTTCCCTGTCGGGTCCTGTCGGGCTCTGTCGGGCTCTCTCGGGCTCTGTCGGGCTCTGTCGGGCTCTACTGGGCCCTGTCGGGCTCTGTCGGGCTCTGTCGGTCTCTGTCGGGCTCTGTCGGGCTCTGTCGGGCCCTGTCGGGCCCTGTCGGGCTCTGTCGGGTTCTGTCGGGCTCTGTCGGGCTCTGTCGGGCCCTGTCGGCTCTGTCGGGCTCTGTCGGGCTCTGTCGGGCCCTGTCGGGCTCTGTCGGGCTCTGTCGGGCTCTGTCGGGCTCTACTGGGCTCTGTCGGGCTCTACTGGGCTCTACTAGGCCCTGTCGGGCTCTGTCGGGCTCTGTCGGGCTCTGTCGGGCCCTGTCGGGCTCTGTCGGGCTGTGTCGGGCCCTGTCGGGCCCTGTCAGGCTCTGTTGGTGTCTGTCGGGCTCTGTCGGGCTCTGTCGGGCTCTGTCGGGCTCTACTGTGCTCTGTCGGGCTCTGTCGGGCCCTGTCGGGCTCTGTCGGGCTCTGTCGGGCTCTGTCGGGCTCTACTGGGCTCTGTCGGGCCCTGTCGGGTTCTACTGGGCTCTGTCGGGCTCTGTCGGGCCCTGTCGGGCTCTGTCGGGCTCTGTCGGGCTCTGTCGGACTCTACTGGGCTCTGTCGGGCTCTGTCGGGCCCTGTAGGGCCCTGTCGGGCTCTGTCGGGCTCTGTCGGGCTCTACTGCGCCCTGTCGGGCCCTGTCGGGCTCTGTCGGGCTCTGTCGGGCTCTACTGGGCTCTGTCGGGCTCTGTCGGGCTCTGTCGGGCTCTGTCGGGCCCTGTCGCGCTCTACTGGGCTCTGTCGGGCTCTGTCGGGCCCTGTCGGGCTCTGTCGGGCCCTGTCGGGCTCTGTCGGGCTCTACTGGTCTCTGTCGGGCTCTGTCGGGCTCTGTCGGGCCCTGTCGGGCTCTGTCGGGCTCTGTCGGGCCCTGTCGGGCCCTGTCGGGCTCTGTCGGGCCCTGTCGGGCTCTGTCGGGCTCTACTGGGCTCCGTCGGGCTCTGTCGGGCCCTGTCGGGCCCTGTCGGGCTCTGTCGGGCTCTGTCGGGCTCTGTCGGGCCCTGTCGGGCTCTGTCGGGCTCCACTGGGAACTGTCGGGCCCTGTCGGGCCCTGTCGGGCTCTGTCGGGCCCTGTCGGGCCCTGTCGGGATCTGTCGGGCTCTGTCGGGCTCTACTGGGCTCTGTCGGGCTCTACTGGGCTCTACTAGGCCCTGTCGGGCTCTGTCGGGCTCTGTCGGGCTCTGTCGGGCCCTGTCGGGCTCTGTCGGGCTGTGTCGGGCCCTGTCAGGCCCTGTCAGGCTCTGTTGGTGTCTGTCGGGCTCTGTCGGGCTCTACTGTGCTCTGTCAAGCTCTGTCGGGCCCTGTCGGGCTCTGTCGGGCTCTGTCGGGCCCTGTCGCGCTCTGTCGGGCTCTGTCGGGCTCTGTCGGGCCCTATCGGGCTCTGTCGGGCCCTGTCGGGCTCTGTCGGGCTCTACTGGGCTCCGTCGGGCTCTGTCGGGCCCTGTCGGGCCCTGTCGGGCTCTGTCGGGCTCTGTCGGGCCCTGTCGGGCTCTACTGGGCTCTACTAGGCCCTGTCGGGCCCTGTCGGGCTCTGTCGGGCCCTGTCGGGCCCTGTCGGGATCTGTCGGGCTCTGTCGGGCTCTACTGGGCTCTGTCGGGCCTTGTCGGGCCCTGTCGGGCTCTGTCGGGCCCTGTCGGGCTCTGTCGGGCTCTGTCGGGCTCTGTCAGGCTCTACTGGGCCCTGTCGGGCTCTATCGGGCACTGTCGGGCTCTTTCGGGCCCTGTCGGGCTCTGTCGGGCCCTGTCGGGCCCTGTCGGGCTTTGTCGGGCTCTGTCGAGCTCTGTCGGGCTCTGTCGGGCTCTACTGTTCCCTGTCGGGCCCTGTCGGGCTCTGTCGGGCTCTGTCGGGCTCTGTCGGGCCCTGTCGGGCCCTGTCGGGCTCTGTCGGGCTCTAGTGGGCTCTGTCGGGCTCTGTCGGGCCCTGTCGGGCCCTGTCGGGCTCTGTCGGGCTCTGTCGGGCCCTGTCGGGCTCTGTCGGGCTCTGTCGGGTTCTGTCGGGCTCTGTCGGGCTCTGTCGGGCTCTGTCGGGCTCTACTGGGCTCTACTGTTCCCTGTCGGGCCCTGTCGGGCTCTGTCAGGCTCTCTCGGGCTCTGTCGGGCTCTGTCGGGCTCTAGTGGGCTCTGTCGGGCTCTGTCGGGCTCTGTTGGGCTCTGTCGGGCTCTGTCGGGCCCTCTCGGGCCCTGTCGGGCTCTGTCGGGTTCTGTCGGGCTCTGTCGGGCTCTGTCGGGCCCTGTCGGGCTCTGTCGGGCTCTGTCGGGCTCTGTCGGGCTCTACTGGGCCCTGTCGGGCCCTGTCGGGACCTGTCGGGCTCTGTCGGGCTCTGTCGGGCTCTGTCGGGCTCTACTGGGCTCTGTCGGGCTCTACTGGGCTCTACTAGGCCCTGTCGGGCTCTGTCGGGCCCTGTCGGGCTCTGTCGGGCCCTGTCGGGCTCTGTCGGGCCGTGTCGGGCCCTGTCGGGCCCTGTCAGGCTCTGTCGGGCTCTGTCGGGCTCTGTCGGGCTCTGTCGGGCTCTGTCGGGCTCTACTGGGCTCTACTGTTCCCTGTCGGGCTCTGACGGGCCCTGTCGGGCCCTGTCGGGCCCTGTCGGGCCCTGTCGAGCTCTGTCGGGCTCTGTCGGGCTCTAGTGGGCTCTGTCGGGCTCTGTCGGGCTCTGTCGGGCCCTGTCGGGCCCTGTCGGGCTCTGTCGGGCTCTGTCGGGTTCTGTCGGCCTCTGTCGGGCTCTGTCGGGCTCTGTCGGGCTCTACTGGGCTCTACTGTTCCCTGTCGGGCCCTGTCGGGCTCTGTCGGGCTCTCTCGGGCTCTGTCGGGCTCTGTCGGGCTCTACTGGGCCCTGTCGGGCTCTGTCGGGCTCTGTCGGGCTCTGTCGGGCTCTGTCGGGCCCTGTCGGGCTCTGTCGGGCTCTGTCGGGCTCTGTCGGGCTCTACTGGGCTCTGTCGGGCTCTACTGGGCTCTACTAGGCCCTGTCGGGCTCTGTCGGGCTCTGTCGGGCTCTGTCGGGCCCTGTCGGGCTCTGTCGGGCTGTGTCGGGCCCTGTCGGGCCCTGTCAGGCTCTGTTGGTGTCTGTCGGGCTCTGTCGGGCTCTGTCGGGCTCTGTCGGGCTCTACTGTGCTCTGTCGGGCTCTGTCGGGCCCTGTCGGGCTCTGTCGGGCTCTGTCGGGCTCTGTCGGGCTCTGTCGGGCTCTACTGGGCTCTGTCGGGCCCTGTCGGGCTCTACTGGGCTCTGTCGGGCTCTGTCGGGCCCTGTCGGGCTCTGTCGGGCTCTGTCGGGCTCTGTCGTACTCTACTGGGCTCTGTCGGGCTCTGTCGGGCCCTGTAGGGCCCTGTCGGGCTCTGTCGGGCTCTGTCGGGCTCTACTGGGCTCTGTCGGGCTCTGTCGGGCCCTGTCGGGCTCTGTCGGGCTCTGTCGGGCTCTGTCGGGCTCTACTGGGCTCTGTCGGGCTCTGTCGGGCCCTGTAGGGCCCTGTCGGGCTCTGTCGGGCTCTGTCGGGCTCTACTGCGCCCTGTAGGGCCCTGTCGGGCTCTGTCGGGCTCTGTCGGGCTCTACTGGGCTCTGTCGGGCTCTGTCGGGCTCTGTCGGGCCCTGTCGCGCTCTGTCGGGCTCTGTCGGGCTCTGTCGGGCCCTGTCGGGCTCTGTCGGGCCCTGTCGGGCTCTGTCGGGCTCCACTGGGCTCCGTCGGGATCTGTCGGGCCCTGTCGGGCCCTGTCGGGCTCTGTCGGGCTCTGTCGGGCTCTGTCGGGCTCTGTCGGGCTCTACTGGGAACTGTCGGGCCCTGTCGGGCCCTGTCGGGCTCTGTCGGGCCCTGTCGGGCCCTGTCGGGATCTGTCGGGCTCTGTCGGGCTCTACTGGGCTCTGTCGGGCCTTGTCGGGCCCTGTCGGGCTCTGTCGGGCCCTGTCGGACTCTGTCGGGCTCTGTCGGGCTCTGTCAGGCTCTACTGGGCCCTGTCGGGCTCTATCGGGCACTGTCGGGCTCTTTCGGGCCCTGTCGGGTTCTGTCGGGCCCTGTCGGGCCCTGTCGGGCTTTGTCGGGCTCTGTCGAGCTCTGTCGGGCTCTGTGAGGCTCTACTGGGCCCTGTCGGGCTCTGTCGGGCTCTGTCGGGCCCTGTCGGGCTCTGTCGGGCTCTGTCGGGCTCTACTGGGCCCTGTCGGGCTCTGTCGGGCTCTGTCGGGCTCTGTCGGGCTCTACTGGGCTCTGTCGGGCCCTGTCGGGCCCTGTCGGGCCCTGTCGGTCTCTGTCGGGATCTGTCGGGCTCTGTCGGGCTCTGTCGGGCCCTGTCGAGCTCTGTCGGGCTCTGTCAGGCTCTACTGGGCTCTGTCGGGTTCTGTCGGGCTCTGTCGGGCCCTGTCGGGCCCTGTCGGGCCCTGTCGGGCCCTGTCGGGCTCTGTCGGGCTCTGTCGGGCTCTGTCGGGCTCTGTCGGGCTCTACTGGGCTCTGTCGGGTTCTACTGGGCTCTACTGGGCCCTGTCGGGCTCTGTCGGGCTCTGTCGGGCTCTACTGGGCTCTTTCGGGCTCTACTGTGCTCTGTCGGGCTCGGTCGGGCCCTGTCGGGCTCTGTCGGGCTCTACTGGGCTCTCTCGGGCTCTGTCGGGCCCTGTCGGGCTCTGTCGGGCTCTTTAGGGCTCTGTCGGGCTCTACTGGTCTCTGTCGGGCTCTGTCGGGCCCTGTCGGGCCCTCTCGGGCTCTGTCGGGCTCTGTCGGACCCTGTCGGGCCCTGTCGGGCTCTGTCGGGCTCTGTCGGGCTCTACTGGGCCCTGTCGGGCTCTGTCGGGCCCTGTTGGGCTCTGTCGGGCTCTGTCGAGCTCTACTGGGCTCTGTCGGGCTCTGTCGGGCCCTGTCGGGCTCTGTCGGGCTCTGTCGGGCTCTACTGGGCCCTGTCGGGCCCTGTCGGGCTCTGTCGGGCTCTGTCGGGCCCTGTCGGGCTCTGTCGGGCTCTGTCGGGCCCTGTCGGGCTTTGTCGGGCTCTGTCGGGCTCTGTCGGGCTCTGTCGGGCTCTACTGGGCCCTGTCGGGCTCTGTCGGGCCCTGTCGGGCTCTGTCGGGCTCTGTCGGGCTCTGTCGGGCTCTACTGGGCTCTACTGTTCCCTGTCGGGCCCTGTCGGGCTCTGTCGGGCTCTGTCGGGCTCTGTCGGGCCCTGTCGGGCCCTGTCGGGCTCTGTCGGGCTCTGTCGGGCTCTAGTAGGCTCTGTCGGGCTCTGTCGGGCTCTGTCGGGCTCTGTCGGGCCGTGTCGGGCCCTGTCGGGCTCTGTCGGGCTCTGTCGGGTTCTGTCGGGCTCTGTCGGGCTCTGTCGGGCTCTGTCGGGCTCTACTGGGCTCTACTGTTCCCTGTCGGGCCCTGTCGGGCTCTGTCGGGCTCTCTCGGGCTCTGTCGGGCTCTGTCGGGCTCTACTGGGCCCTGTCGGGCTCTGTTGGGCTCTGTTGGGCCCTGTCGGGCTCTGTCGCGCCCTGTCGGGCCTTGTCGGGCTCTGTCGGGTTCTGTCGGGCTCTGTCGGGCTCTGTCGGGCCCTGTCGGGCCCTGTCGGGCTCTGTCGGGCTCTGTCGGGCTCTGTCGGGCTCTACTGGGCCCTGTCGGGCTCTGTCGGGCTCTGTCGGGCTCTGTCGGGCTCTACTGGGCTCTGTCGGGCCCTGTCGGGCCCTGTCGGGCCCTGTCGGTCTCTGTCGGGATCTGTCGGGCTCTGTCGGGCTCTGTCGGGCCCTGTCGAGCTCTGTCGGGCTCTGTCGGGCTCTGTCTGGCTCTACTGGGCTCTGTCGGGTTCTGTCGGGCTCTGACGGGCTCTGTCGGGCCCTGTCGGGCCCTGTCGGGCCCTGTCGGGCTCTGTCGGGCTCTACTGGGCTCTGTCGGGTTCTACTGGGCTCTACTGGGCCCTGTCGGGCTCTGTCGGTCTCTGTCGGGCTCTACTGGGCTCTGTCGGGCTCTACTGTGTTCTGTCGGGCTCGGTCAGGCCCTGTCGGGATCTGTCGGGCTCTACTGGGCTCTCTCGGGCTCTGTCGGGCCCTGTCGGGCTCTGTCGGGCTCTTTCGGGCTCTGTCGGGCTCTACTGGTCTCTGTCGGGCTCTGTCGGGCCCTGTCGGGCCCTGTCGGGCTCTGTCGGGCTCTGTCGGACCCTGTCGGGCCCTGTCGGGCTCTGTCGGGCTCTGTCGGGCTCTACTGGGCCCTGTCGGGCTCTGTCGGGCCCTGTTGGGCTCTGTCGGGCTCTGTCGAGCTCTACTGGGCTCTGTCGGGCTCTGTCGGGCCCTGTCGGGCTCTGTCGGGCTCTGTCGGGCTCTACTGGGCCCTGTCGGGCCCTGTCGGGCTCTGTCGGGCTCTGTCGGGCTCTGTCGGGCCCTGTCGGGCTCTGTTGGGCTCTGTCGGGCCCTGTCGGGCTTTGTCGGGCTCTGTCGGGCTCTGTCGGGCTCTGTCGGGCTCTACTGGGCCCTGTCGGGCTCTGTCGGGCTCTGTCGGGCCCTGTCGGGCTCTGTCGGGCTCTGTCGGGCTCTGTCGGGCTCTGTCGGGCCCTGTCGGGCTCTGTCGGGCTCTGTCGGGCTCTGTCGGGCTCTGTCGGGCTCTACTGTTCCCTGTCGGGCCCTGTCGGGCCCTGTCGGGCTCTGTCGGGCTCTGTCGGGCTCTGTCGGGCCCTGTCGGGCCCTGTCGGGCTCTGTCGGGCTCTAGTGGGCTCTGTCGGGCTCTGTCGGGCCCTGTCGGGCCCTGTCGGGCTCTGTCGGGCTCTGTCGGGTTCTGTCGGGCTCTGTCGGGCTCTGTCGGGCTCTGTCGGGCTCTACTGGGCTCTACTGTTCCCTGTCGGGCCCTGTCGGGCTCTGTCAGGCTCTCTCGGGCTCTGTCGGGCTCTGTCGGGCTCTACTGGGCCCTGTCGGGCTCTGTCGGGCTCTGTTGGGCTCTGTCGGGCTCTGTCGGGCCCTGTCGGGCCCTGTCGGGCTCTGTCGGGCTCTGTCGGGCTCTGTCGGGCCCTGTCGGGCTCTGTCGGGCTCTGTCGGGCTCTGTCGGGCTCTACTGGGCTCTGTCGGGCCCTGTCGGGACCTGTCGGGCTCTGTCGGGCTCTGTCGGGCTCTGTCGGGCTCTACTGGGCTCTGTCGGGCTCTACTGGGCTCTACTAGGCCCTGTCGGGCTCTGTCGGGCTCTGTCGGGCTCTGTCGGGCCCTGTCGGGCTCTGTCGGGCCGTGTCGGGCCCTGTCGGGCCCTGTCAGGCTCTGTCGGGCTCTGTCGGGCTCTGTCAGGCTCTGTCGGGCTCTACTGGGCTCTACTGTTCCCTGTCGGGCTCTGTCGGGCCCTGTCGGGCCCTGTCGGGACCTGTCGGGCCCTGTCGGGCCCTGTCGGGCTCTGTCGGGCTCTGTCGGGCTCTAGTGGGCTCTGTCGGGCTCTGTCGGGCTCTGTCGGGCCCTGTCGGGCCCTGTCGGGCTCTGTCGGGCTCTGTCGGGTTCTGTCGGCCTCTGTCGGGCTCTGTCGGGCTCTGTCGGGCTCTACTGGGCTCTACTGTTCCCTGTCGGGCCATGTCGGGCTCTGTCGGGCTCTCTCGGGCTCTACTGGGCTCTCTCGGGCTCTACTGGGCCCTGTCGGGCTCTGTCGGGCTCTGTTGGGCTCTGTCGGGCTGTGTCGGGCCCTGTCGGGCCCTGTCGGGCTCTGTCGGGTTCTGTCGGGCTCTGTCGGGCTCTGTCGGGCCCTGTCGGGCTCTGTCGGGCTCTGTCGGGCTCTGTCGGGCCCTGTCGGGCTCTGTCGGGCTCTGTCGGGCCCTGTCGGGCTCTGTCGGGCTCTACTGGGAACTGTCGGGCCCTGTCGGGCTCTGTCGGGCCCTGTCGGGCCCTGTCGGGCCCTGTCGGGACCTGTCGGGCTCTGTCGGGCTCTACTGGGCTCTGTCGGGCTCTACTGGGCTCTACTAGGCCCTGTCGGGCTCTGTCGGGCTCTGTCGGGCTCTGTCGGGCCCTGTCGGGCTCTGTCGGGCTGTGTCGGGCCCTGTCGGGCCCTGTCAGGCTCTGTTGGTGTCTGTCGGGCTCTGTCGGGCTCTGTCGGGCTCTGTCGGGCTCTACTGTGCTCTGTCAGGCTCTGTCGGGCCCTGTCGGGCTCTGTCGGGCTCTGTCGGGCTCTGTCGGGCTCTGTCGGGCTCTGTCGGGCCCTGTCGGGCTCTACTGGGCTCTGTCGGGCTCTGTCGGGCCCTGTCGGGCTCTGTCAGGCTCTCTCGGGCTCTGTCGGGCTCTACTGGGCTCTGTCGGGCTCTGTCGGGCCCTGTAGGGCCCTGTCGGGCTCTGTCGGGCTCTGTCGGGCTCTACTGCGCCCTGTCGGGCCCTGTCGGGCTCTGTCGGGCTCTGTCGGGCTCTACTGGGCTCTGTCGGGCTCTGTCGGGCTCTGTCGGGCCCTGTCGCGCTCTGTCGGGCTCTGTCGGGCTCTGTCGGGCCCTGTCGGGCTCTGTCGGGCCCTGTCGGGCTCTGTCGGGCTCTACTGGGCTCCGTCGGGCTCTGTCGGGCCCTGTCGGGCCCTGTCGGGCTCTGTCGGGCTCTGTCGGGCTCTGTCGGGCCCTGTCGGGCTCTGTCGGGCTCTACTGGGAACTGTCGGGCCCTGTCGGGCCCTGTCGGGCCCTGTCGGGATCTGTCGGGCTCTGTCGGGCTCTACTGGGCTCTGTCGGGCCTTGTCGGGCCCTGTCGGGCTCTGTCGGGCCCTGTCGGGCTCTGTCGGGCTCTGTCGGGCTCTGTCAGGCTCTACTGGGCCCTGTCGGGCTCTATCGGGCTCTTTCGGGCTCTGTCGGGCCCTGTCGGGCTCTGTCGGGCTCTGTCGGGCTCTGTCGGGCCCTGTCGGGCTCTGTCGGGCTCTACTGGGAACTGTCGGGCCCTGTCGGGCCCTGTCGGGCTCTGTCGGGCTCTAGTGGGCTCTGTCGGGCTCTGTCGGGCCCTGTCGGGCCCTGTCGGGCTCTGTCGGGCTCTGTCGGGTTCTGTCGGCCTCTGTCGGGCTCTGTCGGGCTCTGTCGGGCTCTACTGGGCTCTACTGTTCCCTGTCGGGTCCTGTCGGGCTCTGTCGGGCTCTCTCGGGCTCTGTCGGGCTCTGTCGGGCTCTACTGGGCCCTGTCGGGCTCTGTCGGGCTCTGTCGGTCTCTGTCGGGCTCTGTCGGGCTCTGTCGGGCCCTGTCGGGCCCTGTCGGGCTCTGTCGGGTTCTGTCGGGCTCTGTCGGGCTCTGTCGGGCCCTGTCGGGCTCTGTCGGGCTCTGTCGGGCTCTGTCGGGCCCTGTCGGGCTCTGTCGGGCTCTGTCGGGCTCTGTCGGGCTCTACTGGGCTCTGTCGGGCTCTACTGGGCTCTACTAGGCCCTGTCGGGCTCTGTCGGGCTCTGTCGGGCTCTGTCGGGCCCTGTCGGGCTCTGTCGGGCTGTGTCGGGCCCTGTCGGGCCCTGTCAGGCTCTGTTGGTGTCTGTCGGGCTCTGTCGGGCTCTGTCGGGCTCTGTCGGGCTCTACTGTGCTCTGTCGGGCTCTGTCGGGCCCTGTCGGGCTCTGTCGGGCTCTGTCGGGCTCTGTCGGGCTCTACTGGGCTCTGTCGGGCCCTGTCGGGTTCTACTGGGCTCTGTCGGGCTCTGTCGGGCCCTGTCGGGCTCTGTCGGGCTCTGTCGGGCTCTGTCGGACTCTACTGGGCTCTGTCGGGCTCTGTCGGGCCCTGTAGGGCCCTGTCGGGCTCTGTCGGGCTCTGTCGGGCTCTACTGCGCCCTGTCGGGCCCTGTCGGGCTCTGTCGGGCTCTGTCGGGCTCTACTGGGCTCTGTCGGGCTCTGTCGGGCTCTGTCGGGCTCTGTCGGGCCCTGTCGCGCTCTACTGGGCTCTGTCGGGCTCTGTCGGGCCCTGTCGGGCTCTGTCGGGCCCTGTCGGGCTCTGTCGGGCTCTACTGGTCTCTGTCGGGCTCTGTCGGGCTCTGTCGGGCCCTGTCGGGCTCTGTCGGGCTCTGTCGGGCCCTGTCGGGCCCTGTCGGGCTCTGTCGGGCCCTGTCGGGCTCTGTCGGGCTCTACTGGGCTCCGTCGGGCTCTGTCGGGCCCTGTCGGGCCCTGTCGGGCTCTGTCGGGCTCTGTCGGGCTCTGTCGGGCCCTGTCGGGCTCTGTCGGGCTCCACTGGGAACTGTCGGGCCCTGTCGGGCCCTGTCGGGCTCTGTCGGGCCCTGTCGGGCCCTGTCGGGATCTGTCGGGCTCTGTCGGGCTCTACTGGGCTCTGTCGGGCTCTACTGGGCTCTACTAGGCCCTGTCGGGCTCTGTCGGGCTCTGTCGGGCTCTGTCGGGCCCTGTCGGGCTCTGTCGGGCTGTGTCGGGCCCTGTCAGGCCCTGTCAGGCTCTGTTGGTGTCTGTCGGGCTCTGTCGGGCTCTACTGTGCTCTGTCAAGCTCTGTCGGGCCCTGTCGGGCTCTGTCGGGCTCTGTCGGGCCCTGTCGCGCTCTGTCGGGCTCTGTCGGGCTCTGTCGGGCCCTATCGGGCTCTGTCGGGCCCTGTCGGGCTCTGTCGGGCTCTACTGGGCTCCGTCGGGCTCTGTCGGGCCCTGTCGGGCCCTGTCGGGCTCTGTCGGGCTCTGTCGGGCCCTGTCGGGCTCTACTGGGCTCTACTAGGCCCTGTCGGGCCCTGTCGGGCTCTGTCGGGCCCTGTCGGGCCCTGTCGGGATCTGTCGGGCTCTGTCGGGCTCTACTGGGCTCTGTCGGGCCTTGTCGGGCCCTGTCGGGCTCTGTCGGGCCCTGTCGGGCTCTGTCGGGCTCTGTCGGGCTCTGTCAGGCTCTACTGGGCCCTGTCGGGCTCTATCGGGCACTGTCGGGCTCTTTCGGGCCCTGTCGGGCTCTGTCGGGCCCTGTCGGGCCCTGTCGGGCTTTGTCGGGCTCTGTCGAGCTCTGTCGGGCTCTGTCGGGCTCTACTGTTCCCTGTCGGGCCCTGTCGGGCTCTGTCGGGCTCTGTCGGGCTCTGTCGGGCCCTGTCGGGCCCTGTCGGGCTCTGTCGGGCTCTAGTGGGCTCTGTCGGGCTCTGTCGGGCCCTGTCGGGCCCTGTCGGGCTCTGTCGGGCTCTGTCGGGCCCTGTCGGGCTCTGTCGGGCTCTGTCGGGTTCTGTCGGGCTCTGTCGGGCTCTGTCGGGCTCTGTCGGGCTCTACTGGGCTCTACTGTTCCCTGTCGGGCCCTGTCGGGCTCTGTCAGGCTCTCTCGGGCTCTGTCGGGCTCTGTCGGGCTCTAGTGGGCTCTGTCGGGCTCTGTCGGGCTCTGTTGGGCTCTGTCGGGCTCTGTCGGGCCCTCTCGGGCCCTGTCGGGCTCTGTCGGGTTCTGTCGGGCTCTGTCGGGCTCTGTCGGGCCCTGTCGGGCTCTGTCGGGCTCTGTCGGGCTCTGTCGGGCTCTACTGGGCCCTGTCGGGCCCTGTCGGGACCTGTCGGGCTCTGTCGGGCTCTGTCGGGCTCTGTCGGGCTCTACTGGGCTCTGTCGGGCTCTACTGGGCTCTACTAGGCCCTGTCGGGCTCTGTCGGGCCCTGTCGGGCTCTGTCGGGCCCTGTCGGGCTCTGTCGGGCCGTGTCGGGCCCTGTCGGGCCCTGTCAGGCTCTGTCGGGCTCTGTCGGGCTCTGTCGGGCTCTGTCGGGCTCTGTCGGGCTCTACTGGGCTCTACTGTTCCCTGTCGGGCTCTGACGGGCCCTGTCGGGCCCTGTCGGGCCCTGTCGGGCCCTGTCGAGCTCTGTCGGGCTCTGTCGGGCTCTAGTGGGCTCTGTCGGGCTCTGTCGGGCTCTGTCGGGCCCTGTCGGGCCCTGTCGGGCTCTGTCGGGCTCTGTCGGGTTCTGTCGGCCTCTGTCGGGCTCTGTCGGGCTCTGTCGGGCTCTACTGGGCTCTACTGTTCCCTGTCGGGCCCTGTCGGGCTCTGTCGGGCTCTCTCGGGCTCTGTCGGGCTCTGTCGGGCTCTACTGGGCCCTGTCGGGCTCTGTCGGGCTCTGTCGGGCTCTGTCGGGCCCTGTCGGGCTCTGTCGGGCTCTGTCGGGCTCTGTCGGGCTCTACTGGGCTCTGTCGGGCTCTACTGGGCTCTACTAGGCCCTGTCGGGCTCTGTCGGGCTCTGTCGGGCTCTGTCGGGCCCTGTCGGGCTCTGTCGGGCTGTGTCGGGCCCTGTCGGGCCCTGTCAGGCTCTGTTGGTGTCTGTCGGGCTCTGTCGGGCTCTGTCGGGCTCTGTCGGGCTCTACTGTGCTCTGTCGGGCTCTGTCGGGCCCTGTCGGGCTCTGTCGGGCTCTGTCGGGCTCTGTCGGGCTCTGTCGGGCTCTACTGGGCTCTGTCGGGCCCTGTCGGGCTCTACTGGGCTCTGTCGGGCTCTGTCGGGCCCTGTCGGGCTCTGTCGGGCTCTGTCGGGCTCTGTCGTACTCTACTGGGCTCTGTCGGGCTCTGTCGGGCCCTGTAGGGCCCTGTCGGGCTCTGTCGGGCTCTGTCGGGCTCTACTGCGCCCTGTCGGGCCCTGTCGGGCTCTGTCGGGCTCTGTCGGGCTCTACTGGGCTCTGTCGGGCTCTGTCGGGCTCTGTCGGGCTCTGTCGGGCCCTGTCGCGCTCTACTGGGCTCTGTCGGGCTCTGTCGGGCCCTGTCGGGCTCTGTCGGGCCCTGTCGGGCTCTGTCGGGCTCTACTGGTCTCTGTCGGGCTCTGTCGGGCTCTGTCGGGCCCTGTCGGGCTCTGTCGGGCTCTGTCGGGCCCTGTCGGGCCCTGTCGGGCTCTGTCGGGCCCTGTCGGGCGCTGTCGGGCTCTACTGGGCTCCGTCGGGCTCTGTCGGGCCCTGTCGGGCTCTGTCGGGCTCTGTCGGGCTCTGTCGGGCCCTGTCGGGCTCTGTCGGGCTGTGTCGGGCCCTGTCGGGCCCTGTCAGGCTCTGTTGGTGTCTGTCGGGCTCTGTCGGGCTCTGTCGGGCTCTGTCGGGCTCTACTGTGCTCTGTCAGGCTCTGTCGGGCCCTGTCGGGCTCTGTCGGGCTCTGTCGGGCTCTGTCGGGCTCTGTCGGGCTCTGTCGGGCCCTGTCGGGCTCTACTGGGCTCTGTCGGGCTCTGTCGGGCCCTGTCGGGCTCTGTCAGGCTCTCTCGGGCTCTGTCGGGCTCTACTGGGCTCTGTCGGGCTCTGTCGGGCCCTGTAGGGCCCTGTCGGGCTCTGTCGGGCTCTGTCGGGCTCTACTGCGCCCTGTCGGGCCCTGTCGGGCTCTGTCGGGCTCTGTCGGGCTCTACTGGGCTCTGTCGGGCTCTGTCGGGCTCTGTCGGGCCCTGTCGCGCTCTGTCGGGCTCTGTCGGGCTCTGTCGGGCCCTGTCGGGCTCTGTCGGGCCCTGTCGGGCTCTGTCGGGCTCTACTGGGCTCCGTCGGGCTCTGTCGGGCCCTGTCGGGCCCTGTCGGGCTCTGTCGGGCTCTGTCGGGCTCTGTCGGGCCCTGTCGGGCTCTGTCGGGCTCTACTGGGAACTGTCGGGCCCTGTCGGGCCCTGTCGGGCCCTGTCGGGATCTGTCGGGCTCTGTCGGGCTCTACTGGGCTCTGTCGGGCCTTGTCGGGCCCTGTCGGGCTCTGTCGGGCCCTGTCGGGCTCTGTCGGGCTCTGTCGGGCTCTGTCAGGCTCTACTGGGCCCTGTCGGGCTCTATCGGGCTCTTTCGGGCTCTGTCGGGCCCTGTCGGGCTCTGTCGGGCTCTGTCGGGCTCTGTCGGGCCCTGTCGGGCTCTGTCGGGCTCTACTGGGAACTGTCGGGCCCTGTCGGGCCCTGTCGGGCTCTGTCGGGCTCTAGTGGGCTCTGTCGGGCTCTGTCGGGCCCTGTCGGGCCCTGTCGGGCTCTGTCGGGCTCTGTCGGGTTCTGTCGGCCTCTGTCGGGCTCTGTCGGGCTCTGTCGGGCTCTACTGGGCTCTACTGTTCCCTGTCGGGTCCTGTCGGGCTCTGTCGGGCTCTCTCGGGCTCTGTCGGGCTCTGTCGGGCTCTACTGGGCCCTGTCGGGCTCTGTCGGGCTCTGTCGGTCTCTGTCGGGCTCTGTCGGGCTCTGTCGGGCCCTGTCGGGCCCTGTCGGGCTCTGTCGGGTTCTGTCGGGCTCTGTCGGGCTCTGTCGGGCCCTGTCGGGCTCTGTCGGGCTCTGTCGGGCTCTGTCGGGCCCTGTCGGGCTCTGTCGGGCTCTGTCGGGCTCTGTCGGGCTCTACTGGGCTCTGTCGGGCTCTACTGGGCTCTACTAGGCCCTGTCGGGCTCTGTCGGGCTCTGTCGGGCTCTGTCGGGCCCTGTCGGGCTCTGTCGGGCTGTGTCGGGCCCTGTCGGGCCCTGTCAGGCTCTGTTGGTGTCTGTCGGGCTCTGTCGGGCTCTGTCGGGCTCTGTCGGGCTCTACTGTGCTCTGTCGGGCTCTGTCGGGCCCTGTCGGGCTCTGTCGGGCTCTGTCGGGCTCTGTCGGGCTCTACTGGGCTCTGTCGGGCCCTGTCGGGTTCTACTGGGCTCTGTCGGGCTCTGTCGGGCCCTGTCGGGCTCTGTCGGGCTCTGTCGGGCTCTGTCGGACTCTACTGGGCTCTGTCGGGCTCTGTCGGGCCCTGTAGGGCCCTGTCGGGCTCTGTCGGGCTCTGTCGGGCTCTACTGCGCCCTGTCGGGCCCTGTCGGGCTCTGTCGGGCTCTGTCGGGCTCTACTGGGCTCTGTCGGGCTCTGTCGGGCTCTGTCGGGCTCTGTCGGGCCCTGTCGCGCTCTACTGGGCTCTGTCGGGCTCTGTCGGGCCCTGTCGGGCTCTGTCGGGCCCTGTCGGGCTCTGTCGGGCTCTACTGGTCTCTGTCGGGCTCTGTCGGGCTCTGTCGGGCCCTGTCGGGCTCTGTCGGGCTCTGTCGGGCCCTGTCGGGCCCTGTCGGGCTCTGTCGGGCCCTGTCGGGCTCTGTCGGGCTCTACTGGGCTCCGTCGGGCTCTGTCGGGCCCTGTCGGGCCCTGTCGGGCTCTGTCGGGCTCTGTCGGGCTCTGTCGGGCCCTGTCGGGCTCTGTCGGGCTCCACTGGGAACTGTCGGGCCCTGTCGGGCCCTGTCGGGCTCTGTCGGGCCCTGTCGGGCCCTGTCGGGATCTGTCGGGCTCTGTCGGGCTCTACTGGGCTCTGTCGGGCTCTACTGGGCTCTACTAGGCCCTGTCGGGCTCTGTCGGGCTCTGTCGGGCTCTGTCGGGCCCTGTCGGGCTCTGTCGGGCTGTGTCGGGCCCTGTCAGGCCCTGTCAGGCTCTGTTGGTGTCTGTCGGGCTCTGTCGGGCTCTACTGTGCTCTGTCAAGCTCTGTCGGGCCCTGTCGGGCTCTGTCGGGCTCTGTCGGGCCCTGTCGCGCTCTGTCGGGCTCTGTCGGGCTCTGTCGGGCCCTATCGGGCTCTGTCGGGCCCTGTCGGGCTCTGTCGGGCTCTACTGGGCTCCGTCGGGCTCTGTCGGGCCCTGTCGGGCCCTGTCGGGCTCTGTCGGGCTCTGTCGGGCCCTGTCGGGCTCTACTGGGCTCTACTAGGCCCTGTCGGGCCCTGTCGGGCTCTGTCGGGCCCTGTCGGGCCCTGTCGGGATCTGTCGGGCTCTGTCGGGCTCTACTGGGCTCTGTCGGGCCTTGTCGGGCCCTGTCGGGCTCTGTCGGGCCCTGTCGGGCTCTGTCGGGCTCTGTCGGGCTCTGTCAGGCTCTACTGGGCCCTGTCGGGCTCTATCGGGCACTGTCGGGCTCTTTCGGGCCCTGTCGGGCTCTGTCGGGCCCTGTCGGGCCCTGTCGGGCTTTGTCGGGCTCTGTCGAGCTCTGTCGGGCTCTGTCGGGCTCTACTGTTCCCTGTCGGGCCCTGTCGGGCTCTGTCGGGCTCTGTCGGGCTCTGTCGGGCCCTGTCGGGCCCTGTCGGGCTCTGTCGGGCTCTAGTGGGCTCTGTCGGGCTCTGTCGGGCCCTGTCGGGCCCTGTCGGGCTCTGTCGGGCTCTGTCGGGCCCTGTCGGGCTCTGTCGGGCTCTGTCGGGTTCTGTCGGGCTCTGTCGGGCTCTGTCGGGCTCTGTCGGGCTCTACTGGGCTCTACTGTTCCCTGTCGGGCCCTGTCGGGCTCTGTCAGGCTCTCTCGGGCTCTGTCGGGCTCTGTCGGGCTCTAGTGGGCTCTGTCGGGCTCTGTCGGGCTCTGTTGGGCTCTGTCGGGCTCTGTCGGGCCCTCTCGGGCCCTGTCGGGCTCTGTCGGGTTCTGTCGGGCTCTGTCGGGCTCTGTCGGGCCCTGTCGGGCTCTGTCGGGCTCTGTCGGGCTCTGTCGGGCTCTACTGGGCCCTGTCGGGCCCTGTCGGGACCTGTCGGGCTCTGTCGGGCTCTGTCGGGCTCTGTCGGGCTCTACTGGGCTCTGTCGGGCTCTACTGGGCTCTACTAGGCCCTGTCGGGCTCTGTCGGGCCCTGTCGGGCTCTGTCGGGCCCTGTCGGGCTCTGTCGGGCCGTGTCGGGCCCTGTCGGGCCCTGTCAGGCTCTGTCGGGCTCTGTCGGGCTCTGTCGGGCTCTGTCGGGCTCTGTCGGGCTCTACTGGGCTCTACTGTTCCCTGTCGGGCTCTGACGGGCCCTGTCGGGCCCTGTCGGGCCCTGTCGGGCCCTGTCGAGCTCTGTCGGGCTCTGTCGGGCTCTAGTGGGCTCTGTCGGGCTCTGTCGGGCTCTGTCGGGCCCTGTCGGGCCCTGTCGGGCTCTGTCGGGCTCTGTCGGGTTCTGTCGGCCTCTGTCGGGCTCTGTCGGGCTCTGTCGGGCTCTACTGGGCTCTACTGTTCCCTGTCGGGCCCTGTCGGGCTCTGTCGGGCTCTCTCGGGCTCTGTCGGGCTCTGTCGGGCTCTACTGGGCCCTGTCGGGCTCTGTCGGGCTCTGTCGGGCTCTGTCGGGCTCTGTCGGGCCCTGTCGGGCTCTGTCGGGCTCTGTCGGGCTCTGTCGGGCTCTACTGGGCTCTGTCGGGCTCTACTGGGCTCTACTAGGCCCTGTCGGGCTCTGTCGGGCTCTGTCGGGCTCTGTCGGGCCCTGTCGGGCTCTGTCGGGCTGTGTCGGGCCCTGTCGGGCCCTGTCAGGCTCTGTTGGTGTCTGTCGGGCTCTGTCGGGCTCTGTCGGGCTCTGTCGGGCTCTACTGTGCTCTGTCGGGCTCTGTCGGGCCCTGTCGGGCTCTGTCGGGCTCTGTCGGGCTCTGTCGGGCTCTGTCGGGCTCTACTGGGCTCTGTCGGGCCCTGTCGGGCTCTACTGGGCTCTGTCGGGCTCTGTCGGGCCCTGTCGGGCTCTGTCGGGCTCTGTCGGGCTCTGTCGTACTCTACTGGGCTCTGTCGGGCTCTGTCGGGCCCTGTAGGGCCCTGTCGGGCTCTGTCGGGCTCTGTCGGGCTCTACTGCGCCCTGTCGGGCCCTGTCGGGCTCTGTCGGGCTCTGTCGGGCTCTACTGGGCTCTGTCGGGCTCTGTCGGGCTCTGTCGGGCTCTGTCGGGCCCTGTCGCGCTCTACTGGGCTCTGTCGGGCTCTGTCGGGCCCTGTCGGGCTCTGTCGGGCCCTGTCGGGCTCTGTCGGGCTCTACTGGTCTCTGTCGGGCTCTGTCGGGCTCTGTCGGGCCCTGTCGGGCTCTGTCGGGCTCTGTCGGGCCCTGTCGGGCCCTGTCGGGCTCTGTCGGGCCCTGTCGGGCGCTGTCGGGCTCTACTGGGCTCCGTCGGGCTCTGTCGGGCCCTGTCGGGCTCTGTCGGGCTCTGTCGGGCTCTGTCGGGCCCTGTCGGGCTCTGTCGGGCTGTGTCGGGCCCTGTCGGGCCCTGTCAGGCTCTGTTGGTGTCTGTCGGGCTCTGTCGGGCTCTGTCGGGCTCTGTCGGGCTCTACTGTGCTCTGTCAGGCTCTGTCGGGCCCTGTCGGGCTCTGTCGGGCTCTGTCGGGCTCTGTCGGGCTCTGTCGGGCTCTGTCGGGCCCTGTCGGGCTCTACTGGGCTCTGTCGGGCTCTGTCGGGCCCTGTCGGGCTCTGTCAGGCTCTCTCGGGCTCTGTCGGGCTCTACTGGGCTCTGTCGGGCTCTGTCGGGCCCTGTAGGGCCCTGTCGGGCTCTGTCGGGCTCTGTCGGGCTCTACTGCGCCCTGTCGGGCCCTGTCGGGCTCTGTCGGGCTCTGTCGGGCTCTACTGGGCTCTGTCGGGCTCTGTCGGGCTCTGTCGGGCCCTGTCGCGCTCTGTCGGGCTCTGTCGGGCTCTGTCGGGCCCTGTCGGGCTCTGTCGGGCCCTGTCGGGCTCTGTCGGGCTCTACTGGGCTCCGTCGGGCTCTGTCGGGCCCTGTCGGGCCCTGTCGGGCTCTGTCGGGCTCTGTCGGGCTCTGTCGGGCCCTGTCGGGCTCTGTCGGGCTCTACTGGGAACTGTCGGGCCCTGTCGGGCCCTGTCGGGCCCTGTCGGGATCTGTCGGGCTCTGTCGGGCTCTACTGGGCTCTGTCGGGCCTTGTCGGGCCCTGTCGGGCTCTGTCGGGCCCTGTCGGGCTCTGTCGGGCTCTGTCGGGCTCTGTCAGGCTCTACTGGGCCCTGTCGGGCTCTATCGGGCTCTTTCGGGCTCTGTCGGGCCCTGTCGGGCTCTGTCGGGCTCTGTCGGGCTCTGTCGGGCCCTGTCGGGCTCTGTCGGGCTCTACTGGGAACTGTCGGGCCCTGTCGGGCCCTGTCGGGCTCTGTCGGGCTCTAGTGGGCTCTGTCGGGCTCTGTCGGGCCCTGTCGGGCCCTGTCGGGCTCTGTCGGGCTCTGTCGGGTTCTGTCGGCCTCTGTCGGGCTCTGTCGGGCTCTGTCGGGCTCTACTGGGCTCTACTGTTCCCTGTCGGGTCCTGTCGGGCTCTGTCGGGCTCTCTCGGGCTCTGTCGGGCTCTGTCGGGCTCTACTGGGCCCTGTCGGGCTCTGTCGGGCTCTGTCGGTCTCTGTCGGGCTCTGTCGGGCTCTGTCGGGCCCTGTCGGGCCCTGTCGGGCTCTGTCGGGTTCTGTCGGGCTCTGTCGGGCTCTGTCGGGCCCTGTCGGGCTCTGTCGGGCTCTGTCGGGCTCTGTCGGGCCCTGTCGGGCTCTGTCGGGCTCTGTCGGGCTCTGTCGGGCTCTACTGGGCTCTGTCGGGCTCTACTGGGCTCTACTAGGCCCTGTCGGGCTCTGTCGGGCTCTGTCGGGCTCTGTCGGGCCCTGTCGGGCTCTGTCGGGCTGTGTCGGGCCCTGTCGGGCCCTGTCAGGCTCTGTTGGTGTCTGTCGGGCTCTGTCGGGCTCTGTCGGGCTCTGTCGGGCTCTACTGTGCTCTGTCGGGCTCTGTCGGGCCCTGTCGGGCTCTGTCGGGCTCTGTCGGGCTCTGTCGGGCTCTACTGGGCTCTGTCGGGCCCTGTCGGGTTCTACTGGGCTCTGTCGGGCTCTGTCGGGCCCTGTCGGGCTCTGTCGGGCTCTGTCGGGCTCTGTCGGACTCTACTGGGCTCTGTCGGGCTCTGTCGGGCCCTGTAGGGCCCTGTCGGGCTCTGTCGGGCTCTGTCGGGCTCTACTGCGCCCTGTCGGGCCCTGTCGGGCTCTGTCGGGCTCTGTCGGGCTCTACTGGGCTCTGTCGGGCTCTGTCGGGCTCTGTCGGGCTCTGTCGGGCCCTGTCGCGCTCTACTGGGCTCTGTCGGGCTCTGTCGGGCCCTGTCGGGCTCTGTCGGGCCCTGTCGGGCTCTGTCGGGCTCTACTGGTCTCTGTCGGGCTCTGTCGGGCTCTGTCGGGCCCTGTCGGGCTCTGTCGGGCTCTGTCGGGCCCTGTCGGGCCCTGTCGGGCTCTGTCGGGCCCTGTCGGGCTCTGTCGGGCTCTACTGGGCTCCGTCGGGCTCTGTCGGGCCCTGTCGGGCCCTGTCGGGCTCTGTCGGGCTCTGTCGGGCTCTGTCGGGCCCTGTCGGGCTCTGTCGGGCTCCACTGGGAACTGTCGGGCCCTGTCGGGCCCTGTCGGGCTCTGTCGGGCCCTGTCGGGCCCTGTCGGGATCTGTCGGGCTCTGTCGGGCTCTACTGGGCTCTGTCGGGCTCTACTGGGCTCTACTAGGCCCTGTCGGGCTCTGTCGGGCTCTGTCGGGCTCTGTCGGGCCCTGTCGGGCTCTGTCGGGCTGTGTCGGGCCCTGTCAGGCCCTGTCAGGCTCTGTTGGTGTCTGTCGGGCTCTGTCGGGCTCTACTGTGCTCTGTCAAGCTCTGTCGGGCCCTGTCGGGCTCTGTCGGGCTCTGTCGGGCCCTGTCGCGCTCTGTCGGGCTCTGTCGGGCTCTGTCGGGCCCTATCGGGCTCTGTCGGGCCCTGTCGGGCTCTGTCGGGCTCTACTGGGCTCCGTCGGGCTCTGTCGGGCCCTGTCGGGCCCTGTCGGGCTCTGTCGGGCTCTGTCGGGCCCTGTCGGGCTCTACTGGGCTCTACTAGGCCCTGTCGGGCCCTGTCGGGCTCTGTCGGGCCCTGTCGGGCCCTGTCGGGATCTGTCGGGCTCTGTCGGGCTCTACTGGGCTCTGTCGGGCCTTGTCGGGCCCTGTCGGGCTCTGTCGGGCCCTGTCGGGCTCTGTCGGGCTCTGTCGGGCTCTGTCAGGCTCTACTGGGCCCTGTCGGGCTCTATCGGGCACTGTCGGGCTCTTTCGGGCCCTGTCGGGCTCTGTCGGGCCCTGTCGGGCCCTGTCGGGCTTTGTCGGGCTCTGTCGAGCTCTGTCGGGCTCTGTCGGGCTCTACTGTTCCCTGTCGGGCCCTGTCGGGCTCTGTCGGGCTCTGTCGGGCTCTGTCGGGCCCTGTCGGGCCCTGTCGGGCTCTGTCGGGCTCTAGTGGGCTCTGTCGGGCTCTGTCGGGCCCTGTCGGGCCCTGTCGGGCTCTGTCGGGCTCTGTCGGGCCCTGTCGGGCTCTGTCGGGCTCTGTCGGGTTCTGTCGGGCTCTGTCGGGCTCTGTCGGGCTCTGTCGGGCTCTACTGGGCTCTACTGTTCCCTGTCGGGCCCTGTCGGGCTCTGTCAGGCTCTCTCGGGCTCTGTCGGGCTCTGTCGGGCTCTAGTGGGCTCTGTCGGGCTCTGTCGGGCTCTGTTGGGCTCTGTCGGGCTCTGTCGGGCCCTCTCGGGCCCTGTCGGGCTCTGTCGGGTTCTGTCGGGCTCTGTCGGGCTCTGTCGGGCCCTGTCGGGCTCTGTCGGGCTCTGTCGGGCTCTGTCGGGCTCTACTGGGCCCTGTCGGGCCCTGTCGGGACCTGTCGGGCTCTGTCGGGCTCTGTCGGGCTCTGTTGGGCTCTACTGGGCTCTGTCGGGCTCTACTGGGCTCTACTAGGCCCTGTCGGGCTCTGTCGGGCCCTGTCGGGCTCTGTCGGGCCCTGTCGGGCTCTGTCGGGCCGTGTCGGGCCCTGTCGGGCCCTGTCAGGCTCTGTCGGGCTCTGTCGGGCTCTGTCGGGCTCTGTCGGGCTCTGTCGGGCTCTACTGGGCTCTACTGTTCCCTGTCGGGCTCTGACGGGCCCTGTCGGGCCCTGTCGGGCCCTGTCGGGCCCTGTCGAGCTCTGTCGGGCTCTGTCGGGCTCTAGTGGGCTCTGTCGGGCTCTGTCGGGCTCTGTCGGGCCCTGTCGGGCCCTGTCGGGCTCTGTCGGGCTCTGTCGGGTTCTGTCGGCCTCTGTCGGGCTCTGTCGGGCTCTGTCGGGCTCTACTGGGCTCTACTGTTCCCTGTCGGGCCCTGTCGGGCTCTGTCGGGCTCTCTCGGGCTCTGTCGGGCTCTGTCGGGCTCTACTGGGCCCTGTCGGGCTCTGTCGGGCTCTGTCGGGCTCTGTCGGGCTCTGTCGGGCCCTGTCGGGCTCTGTCGGGCTCTGTCGGGCTCTGTCGGGCTCTACTGGGCTCTGTCGGGCTCTACTGGGCTCTACTAGGCCCTGTCGGGCTCTGTCGGGCTCTGTCGGGCTCTGTCGGGCCCTGTCGGGCTCTGTCGGGCTGTGTCGGGCCCTGTCGGGCCCTGTCAGGCTCTGTTGGTGTCTGTCGGGCTCTGTCGGGCTCTGTCGGGCTCTGTCGGGCTCTACTGTGCTCTGTCGGGCTCTGTCGGGCCCTGTCGGGCTCTGTCGGGCTCTGTCGGGCTCTGTCGGGCTCTGTCGGGCTCTACTGGGCTCTGTCGGGCCCTGTCGGGCTCTACTGGGCTCTGTCGGGCTCTGTCGGGCCCTGTCGGGCTCTGTCGGGCTCTGTCGGGCTCTGTCGTACTCTACTGGGCTCTGTCGGGCTCTGTCGGGCCCTGTAGGGCCCTGTCGGGCTCTGTCGGGCTCTGTCGGGCTCTACTGCGCCCTGTCGGGCCCTGTCGGGCTCTGTCGGGCTCTGTCGGGCTCTACTGGGCTCTGTCGGGCTCTGTCGGGCTCTGTCGGGCTCTGTCGGGCCCTGTCGCGCTCTACTGGGCTCTGTCGGGCTCTGTCGGGCCCTGTCGGGCTCTGTCGGGCCCTGTCGGGCTCTGTCGGGCTCTACTGGTCTCTGTCGGGCTCTGTCGGGCTCTGTCGGGCCCTGTCGGGCTCTGTCGGGCTCTGTCGGGCCCTGTCGGGCCCTGTCGGGCTCTGTCGGGCCCTGTCGGGCGCTGTCGGGCTCTACTGGGCTCCGTCGGGCTCTGTCGGGCCCTGTCGGGCTCTGTCGGGCTCTGTCGGGCTCTGTCGGGCCCTGTCGGGCTCTGTCGGGCTCTACTGGGAACTGTCGGGCCCTGTCGGGCCCTGTCGGGCTCTGTCGGGCCCTGTCGGGCCCTGTCGGGATCTGTCGGGCTCTGTCGGGCTCTACTGGGCTCTGTCGGGCTCTACTGGGCTCTACTAGGCCCTGTCGGGCTCTGTCGGGCTCTGTCGGGCTCTGTCGGGCCCTGTCGGGCTCTGTCGGGCTGTGTCGGGCCCTGTCGGGCCCTGTCAGGCTCTGTTGGTGTCTGTCGGGCTCTGTCGGGCTCTACTGTGCTCTGTCGGGCTCTGTCGGGCCCTGTCGGGCTCTGTCGGGCTCTGTCGGGCTCTGTCGGGCTCTGTCGGGCTCTGTCGGGCCCTGTCGGGCTCTACTGGGCTCTGTCGGGCTCTGTCGGGCTCTGTCGGGCTCTGTCGGGCTCTGTCGGGCTCTACTGGGCTCTGTCGGGCTCTGTCGGGCCCTGTAGGGCCCTGTCGGGCTCTGTCGGGCTCTGTCGGGCTCTACTGCGCCCTGTCGGGCCCTGTCGGGCTCTGTCGGGCTCTGTCGGGCTCTACTGGGCTCTGTCGGGCTCTGTCGGGCTCTGTCGGGCCCTGTCGGGCCCTGTCAGGCTCTGTCGGGCTCTGTCGGGCCCTGTCGGGCTCTGTCGGGCCCTGTCGGGCTCTGTCGGGCTCTACTGGGCTCTGTCGGGCTCTGTCGGGCTCTGTCGGGCCCTGTCGGGCTCTGTCGGGCTCTGTCGGGCTCTGTCGGGCCCTGTCGGGCTCTGTCGGGCTCTACTGGGCTCCGTCGGGCTCTGTCGGGCCCTGTCGGGCCCTGTCGGGCTCTGTCGGGCTCTGTCGGGCTCTGTCAGGCCCTGTCGGGCTCTGTTGGGCTCTACTGGGAACTGTCGGGCCCTGTCGGGCCCTGTCGGGCTCTGTCGGGCCCTGTCGGGCCCTGTCGGGATCTGTCGGGCTCTGTCGGGCTCTACTGGGCTCTGTCGGGCCCTGTCGGGCCCTGTCGGGCTCTGTCGGGCCCTGTCGGACTCTGTCGGGCTCTGTCGGGCTCTGTCAGGCTCTACTGGGCCCTGTCGGGCTCTATCGGGCACTGTCGGGCTCTTTCGGGCCCTGTCGGGCTCTGTCGGGCCCTGTCGGGCCCTGTCGGGCTTTGTCGGGCTCTGTCGAGCTCTGTCGGGCTCTGTGAGGCTCTACTGGGCCCTGTCGGGCTCTGTCGGGCTCTGTCGGGCCCTGTCGGGCTCTGTCGGGCTCTGTCGGGCTCTGTCGGGCTCTACTGGGCCCTGTCGGGCTCTGTCGGGCTCTGTCGGGCTCTGTCGGGCTCTACTGGGCTCTGTCGGGCCCTGTCGGGCCCTGTCGGGCCCTGTCGGTCTCTGTCGGGATCTGTCGGGCTCTGTCGGGCTCTGTCGGGCCCTGTCGAGCTCTGTCGGGCTCTGTCAGGCTCTACTGGGCTCTGTCGGGTTCTGTCGGGCTCTGTCGGGGTCTGTCGGGCCCTGTCGGGCCCTGTCGGGCCCTGTCGGGCCCTGTCGGGCTCTGTCGGGCTCTGTCGGGCTCTGTCGGGCTCTACTGGGCTCTGTCGGGTTCTACTGGGCTCTACTGGGCCCTGTCGGGCTCTGTCGGTCTCTGTCGGGCTCTACTGGGCTCTGTCGGGCTCTACTGTGCTCTGTCGGGCTCGGTCGGGCCCTGTCGGGCTCTGTCGGGCTCTACTGGGCTCTCTCGGGCCCTGTCGGGCCCTGTCGGGCTCTGTCGGGCTCTTTCGGGCTCTGTCGGGCTCTACTGGTCTCTGTCGGGCTCTGTCGGGCCCTGTCGGGCCCTGTCGGGCTCTGTCGGGCTCTGTCGGACCCTGTCGGGCCCTGTCGGGCTCTGTCGGGCTCTGTCGGGCTCTACTGGGCCCTGTCGGGCTCTGTCGGGCCCTGTTGGGCTCTGTCGGGCTCTGTCGAGCTCTACTGGGCTCTTTCGGGCTCTGTCGGGCCCTGTCGGGCTCTGTCGGGCTCTGTCGGGCTCTACTGGGCCCTGTCGGGCCCTGTCGGGCTCTGTCGGGCTCTGTCGGGCCCTGTCGGGCTCTGTCGGGCTGTGTCGGGCCCTGTCGGGCTTTGTCGGGCTCTGTCGGGCTCTGTCGGGCTCTGTCGGGCTCTACTGGGCCCTGTCGGGCTCTGTCGGGCCCTGTCGGGCTCTGTCGGGCTCTGTCGGGCTCTGTCGGGCTCTGTTGGGCTCTACTGGGCTCTACTGTTCCCTGTCGGGCCCTGTCGGGCTCTGTCGGGCTCTGTCGGGCTCTGTCGGGCCCTGTCGGGCCCTGTCGGGCTCTGTCGGGCTCTGTCGGGCTCTAGTAGGCTCTGTCGGGCTCTGTCGGGCTCTGTCGGGCCGTGTCGGGCCCTGTCGGGCTCTGTCGGGCTCTGTCGGGTTCTGTCGGGCTCTGTCGGGCTCTGTCGGGCTCTGTCGGGCTCTACTGGGCTCTACTGTTCCCTGTCGGGCCCTGTCGGGCTCTGTCGGGCTCTCTCGGGCTCTGTCGGGCTCTGTCGGGCTCTACTGGGCCCTGTCGGGCTCTGTTGGGCTCTGTTGGGCCCTGTCGGGCTCTGTCGCGCCCTGTCGGGCCCTGTCGGGCTCTGTCGGGTTCTGTCGGGCTCTGTCGGGCTCTACTGGGCCCTGTCGGGCTCTGTCGGGCTCTGTCGGGCTCTGTCGGGCGCTACTGGGCTCTGTCGGGCCCTGTCGGGCCCTGTCGGGCTCTGTCGGGCTCTGTCGGGCTCTGTCGGGCTCTACTGGGCTCTGTCGGGCTCTAATGGGCTCTAGTAGGCCCTGTCGGGCTCTGTCGGGCTCTGTCGGGCCCTGTCGGGCTCTGTCGGGCTGTGTCGGGCCCTGTCGGGCCCTGTCAGGCTCTGTTGGTGTCTGTCGGGCTCTGTCGGGCTCTGTCGGGCTCTGTTGGGCTCTACTGGGCTCTACTGTTCCCTGTCGGGCCCTGTCGGGCTCTGTCGGGCTCTGTTGGGCTCTGTCGGGCCCTGTCGGGCCCTGTCGGGCTCTATCGGGCTCTGTCGGGCTCTAGTGGGCTCTGTCGGGCCCTGTCGGGCCCTGTCGGGCCCTGTCGGGCTCTGTCGGGCTCTGTCGGGTTCTGTCGGGCTCTGTCGGGCTCTGTCGGGCTCTAGTGGGCTCTGTCGGGCCCTGTCGGGCCCTGTCGGGCTCTGTCGGGCTCTCTCGGGCTCTGTCGGGCTCTGTCGGGCTCTACTGGGCCCTGTCGGGCTCTGTCGGGCTCTGTTGGGCTCTGTCGGGCCCTGTCGGGCCCTGTCGGGCTCTGTCGGGCTCTGTCGGGCTCTGTCGGGCCCTGTCGGGCTCTGTCGGGCTCTGTCGGGCTCTGTCGGGCCCTGTCGGGCTCTGTCGGGCTCTGTCGGGCTCTGTCGGGCTCTACTGGGCTCTGTCGGGCTCTACTGGGCTCTACTAGGCCCTGTCGGGCTCTGTCGGGCTCTGTCGGGCTCTGTCGGGCCCTGTCGGGCTCTGTCGGGCTGTGTCGGGCCCTGTCGGGCCCTGTCAGGCTCTGTTGGTGTCTGTCGGGCTCTGTCGGGCTCTGTCGGGCTCTGTCGGGCTCTACTGTGCTCTGTCGGGCTCTGTCGGGCCCTGTCGGGCTCTATCGGGCTCTGTCGGGCTCTGTAGGGCTCTGTCGGGCCCTGTCCGGCTCTACTGGGCTCTGTCGGGCTCTGTCGGGCTCTGTCGGGCCCTGTCGGGCTCTGTCGGGCTCTGTCGGGCTCTGTCGGGCTCTACTGGGCTCTGTCGGGCTCTGTCGGGCCCTGTAGGGCCCTGTCGGGCTCTGTCGGGCTCTGTCGGGCTCTACTGCGCCCTGTCGGGCCCTGTCGGGCTCTGTCGGGCTCTGTCGGGCTCTACTGGGCTCTGTCGGGCTCTGTCGGGCTCTGTCGGGCCCTGTCGCGCTCTACTGGGCTCTGTCGGGCTCTGTCGGGCCCTGTCGGGCTCTGTCGGGCCCTGTCGGGCTCTGTCGGGCTCTACTGGGCTCTGTCGGGCTCTGTCGGGCCCTGTCGGGCCCTGTCGGGCTCTGTCGGGCTCTGTCGGGCTCTGTCGGGCCCTGTCGGGCTCTGTCGGGCCCTGTCGGGCTCTGTCGGGCTCTACTGGGCTCCGTCGGGCTCTGTCGGGCCCTGTCGGGCCCTGTCGGGCTCTGTCGGGCCCTGTCGGACTCTGTCGGGCTCTGTCGGGCTCTGTCAGGCTCTACTGGGCCCTGTCGGGCTCTATCGGGCACTGTCGGGCTCTTTCGGGCCCTGTCGGGCTCGGTCGGGCCCTGTCGGGCCCTCTCGGGCTTTGTCGGGCTCTGTCGAGCTCTGTCGGGCTCTGTGAGGCTCTACTGGGCCCTGTCGGGCTCTGTCGGGCTGTGTCGGGCCCTGTCGGGCTCTGTCGGGCTCTGTCGGGCTCTGTCGGGCTCTACTGGGCCCTGTCGGGCTCTGTCGGGCTCTGTCGGGCTCTGTCGGGCTCTACTGGGCCCTGTCGGTCTCTGTCGGTCTCTGTCGGGCTCTGTCGGGCTCTGTCGGGCTCTGTCGGGCTCTGTCAGGCTCTACTGGGCTCTGTCGGGCTCTGTCGGGTTCTGTCGTGCTCTGTCGGGCTCTGTCGGGCCCTGTCGGGCTCTGTCGGGCCCTGTCGGGCTCTGTCGGGCTCTGTCGGGCTCTGTCGGGCTCTACTGGGCTCTGTCGGGTTCTACTGGGCTCTACTGGGCCCTGTCGGGCTCTGTCGGGCTCTGTCGGGCTCTACTGGGCTCTGTCGGGCTCTACTGTGCTCTGTCGGGCTCGGTCGGGCCCTGTCGGGCTCTGTCGGGCTCTGTCGGGCTCTACTGGGCTCTCTCGGGCTCTGTCGGGCCCTGTCGGGCTCTGTCGGGCTCTTTCGGGCTCTGTCGGGCTCTACTGGTCTCTGTCGGGCCCTGTCGGGCCCTGTCGGGCCCTGTCGGGCTCTGTCGGGCTCTGTCGGACCCTGTCGGGCCCTGTCGGGCTCTGTCGGGCTCTGTCGGGCTCTACTGGGCCCTGTCGGGCTCTGTCGGGCTCTACTGGGCTCTGTCGGGCCCTGTCAGGCCCTGTCGGGCTCTGTCGGGCTCTGTCGGGCTCTGTCGGGCTCTACTGGGCTCTGTCGGGCTCTACTGGGCTCTACTAGGCCCTGTCGGGCTCTGTCGGGCTCTGTCGGGCTCTGTCGGGCCCTGTCGGGCGCTGTCGGGCTGTGTCGGGCCCTGTCGGGCCCTGTCAGGCTCTGTTGGTGTCTGTCGGGCTCTGTCGGGCTCTGTCGGGCTCTGTCGGGCTCTACTGGGCTCTACTGTTCCCTGTCGGGCCCTGTCGGGCTCTGTCGGGCTCTGTCGGGCTCTGTCGGGCTCTGTCGGGATCTAGTGGGCTCTGTCGGGCTCTGTCGGGCTCTGTCGGGCCCTGTCGGGCCCTGTCGGGCTCTGTCGGGCTCTGTCGGGTTCTGTCGGGCTCTGTCCGGCTCTGTCGGGCTCTGTCGGGCTCTACTGGGCTCTACTGTTCCCTGTCGGGCTCTGTCGGGCTCTGTCGGGCTCTCTCGGGCTCTGTCGGGCTCTGTCGGGCTCTACTGGGCCCTGTCGGGCTCTGTCGGGCTCTGTTGGGCTCTGTCGGGCTCTGTCGGGCCCTGTCGGGCCCTGTCGGGCTCTGTCGGGTTCTGTCGGGCTCTGTCGGGCTCTGTCGGGCTCTGTCGGGCTCTACTGGGCTCTGTCGGGCCCTGTCGGGCCCTGTCGGGCTCTGTCGGGCTCTGTCGGGCTCTGTCGGGCTCTACTGGGCTCTGTCGGGCTCTACTGGGCTCTACTAGGCCCTGTCGGGCTCTGTCGGGCTCTGTCGGGCTCTGTCGGGCCCTGTCGGGCTCTGTCGGGCTGTGTCGGGCCCTGTTGGGCCCTGTCAGGCTCTGTTGGTGTCTGTCGGGCTCTGTCGGGCTCTGTCGGGCTCTGTCGGGCTCTACTGTGCTCTGTCGGGCTCTGTCGGGCCCTGTCGGGCTCTGTCGGGCTCTGTCGGGCTCTGTCGGGCTCTGTAGGGCTCTGTCGGGCCCTGTCGGGCTCTACTGGGCTCTGTCGGGCTCTGTCGGGCCCTGTCGGGCTCTGTCGGGCTCTGTCGGGCTCTGTCGGGCTCTACTGGGCTCTGTCGGGCTCTACTGGGCTTTGTCGGGCTCTGTCGAGCTCTGTCGGGCTCTGTGAGGCTCTACTGGGCCCTGTCGGGCTCTGTCGGGCTCTGTCGGGCCCTGTCGGGCTCTGTCGGGCTCTGTCGGGCTCTGTCGGGCTCTACTGGGCCCTGTCGGGCTCTGTCGGGCTCTGTCGGGCTCTGTCGGGCTCTACTGGGCTCTGTCGGGCCCTGTCGGGCCCTGTCGGGCCCTGTCGGTCTCTGTCGGGCTCTGTCGGGCTCTGTCGGGCTCTGTCGGGCCCTGTCGAGCTCTGTCGGGCTCTGTCGGGCTCTGTCAGGCTCTACTGGGCTCTGTCGGGCTCTGTCGGGCCCTGTCGGGCCCTGTCGGGCTCTGTCGGGCTCTGTCGGGCTCTGTCGGGCTCTGTCGGGCTCTACTGGGCTCTGTCGGGTTCTACTGGGCTCTACTGGGCCCTGTCGGGCTCTGTCGGGCTCTACTGGGCTCTGTCGGGCTCTACTGTGCTCTGTCGGGCTCGGTCGGGCCCTGTCGGGCTCTGTCGGGCTCTGTCGGGCTCTACTGGGCTCTCTCGGGCTCTGTCGGGCCCTGTCGGGCTCTGTCGGGCTCTTTCGGGCTCTGTCGGGCTCTACTGGTCTCTGTCGGGCCCTGTCGGGCCATGTCGGGCCCTGTCGGGCTCTGTCGGGCTCTGTCGGGCTCTGTCGGACCCTGTCGGGCCCTGTCGGGCTCTGTCGGGCTCTTTCGGGCTCTACTGGGCCCTGTCGGGCTCTGTCGGGCCCTGTTGGGCTCTGTCGGGCCCTGTCGGGCTCTGTCGGGCTCTGTCGGGCTCTACTGGGCCCTGTCGGGCCCTGTCGGGCTCTGTCGGGCTCTGTCGGGCCCTGTCGGGCTCTGTCGGGCCCTGTCGGGCCCTGTCGGGCTTTGTCGGGCTCTGTCGGGCTCTGTCGGGCTCTGTCGGGCTCTACTGGGCCCTGTCGGGCTCTGTCGGGCCCTGTCGGGCTCTGTCGGGCTCTGTCGGGCTCTGTCGGGCTCTGTCGGGCTCTACTGGGCTCTACTGTTCCCTGTCGGGCCCTGTCGGGCTCTGTCGGGCTCTGTCGGGCTCTGTCGGGCCCTGTCGGGCCCTGTCGGGCTCTGTCGGGCTCTGTCGGGCTCTAGTGGGCTCTGTCGGGCTCTGTCGGGCTCTGTCGGGCCCTGTCGGGCTCTGTCGGGCTCTGTCGGGCTCTGTCGGGCTCTGTCGGGCTCTACTGGGCTCTACTGTTCCCTGTCGGGCCCTGTCGGGCTCTGTCGGGCTCTCTCGGGCTCTGTCGGGCTCTGTCGGGCTCTACTGGGCCCTGTCGCGCTCTGTCGGGCTCTCTGGGCTCTGTCGGGCTCTGTCGGGCCCTGTCGGGCCCTGTCGGGCTCTGTCGGGTTCTGTCGGGCTCTGTCGGGCTCTGTCGGGCCCTGTCGGGCTCTGTCGGGCTCTGTCGGGCTCTGTCGGGCTCTACTGGGCTCTGTCGGGCCCTGTCGGGCCCTGTCGGGCTCTGTCGGGCTCTGTCGGGCTCTGTCGGGCTCTACTGGGCTCTGTCGGGATCTACTGGGCTCTACTAGGCCCTGTCGGGCTCTGTCGGGCTCTGTCGGGCTCTGTCGGGCCCTGTCGGGCTCTGTCGGGCTGTGTCGGGCCCTGTCGGGCCCTGTCAGGCTCTGTTGGTGTCTGTCGGGCTCTGTCGGGCTCTGTCGGGCTCTACTGGGCTCTGTCGGGCTCTGTCGGGCCCTGTCGGGCTCTGTCGGGCTCTGTCGGGCTCTGTCGGGCTCTGTCGGGCTCTACTGGGCTCTGTCAGGCTCTACTGGGCTCTGTCGGGCTCTGTCGGGCCCTGTAGGGCCCTGTCGGGCTCTGTCGGGCTCTACTGCGCCCTGTCGGGCCCTGTCGGGCTCTGTCGGGCTCTGTCGGGCTCTACTGGGCTCTGTCGGGCTCTGTCGGGCTCTGTCGGGCTCTGTCGGGCCCTGTCGGGCTCTACTGGGCTCTGTCGGGCTCTGTCGGGCTCTGTCGGGCCCTGTCGGGCTCTGTCGGGCTGTGTCGGGCCCTGTCGGGCCCTGTCAGGCTCTGTTGGTGTCTGTCGGGCTCTGTCGGGCTCTGTCGGGCTCTACTGGGCTCTGTCGGGCTCTGTCGGGCCCTGTCGGGCTCTGTCGGGCTCTGTCGGGCTCCGTCGGGCTCTGTCGGGCTCTACTGGGCTCTGTCGGGCTCTACTGGGCTCTGTCGGGCTCTGTCGGGCCCTGTAGGGCCCTGTCGGGCTCTGTCGGGCTCTACTGCGCCCTGTCGGGCCCTGTCGGGATCTGTCGGGCTCTGTCGGGCTCTACTGGGCTCTGTCGGGCTCTGTCGGGCTCTGTCGGGCTCTGTCGGGCCCTGTCGGGCTCTACTGGGCTCTGTCGGGCTCTGTCGGGCCCTGTCGGGCTCTGTCGGGCCCTGTCGGGCTCTGTCGGGCTCTACTGGGCTCTGTCGGGCTCTGTCGGGCTCTGTCGGGCCCTGTCGGGCTCTGTCGGGCTCTGTCGGGATGTGTCGGGCTCTGTCGGGCTCTGTCGGGCCCTGTCGGGCTCTGTCGGGCTCTGTCGGGCTCTGTCGGGCTCTAGTGGGCTCTGTCGGGCTCTGTCGGGCCCTGTCGGGCCTTGTCGGGCCCTGTCGGGCTCTGTCGGGTTCTGTCGGGTTCTGTCGGGCTCTGTCGGGCTCTGTCGGGCTCTGTCGGGCTCTACTGGGCTCTACTGTTCCCTGTCGGGCTCTGTCGGGCTCTGTCGGGCTCTGTCGGGCTCTGTCGGGCCCTGTCGGGCCCTGTCGGGCTCTGTCGGGTTCTGTCGGGCTCTGTCGGGCTCTGTCGGGCCCTGTCGGGCTCTGTCGGGCCCTGTCGGGCCCTGTCGGGCTCTGTCGGGCTCTGTCGGGCTCTACTGGGCTCTGTCGGGCTCTGTCGGGCCCTGTCGGGCTCTGTCGGGCTCTGTCGGGCTCTGTCGGGCTCTACTGGGCTCTGTCGGGCTCTACTGGGCTCTACTAGGCCCTGTCGGGCTCTGTCGGGCTCTGTCGGGCCCTGTCGGGCTCTGTCGGGCTCTGTCGGGCCCTGTCGGGCCCTGTCAGGCTCTGTTGGGCTCTGTCGGGCTCTGTCGGGCTCTGTCGGGCTCTACTGGGCTCTGTCGGGCTCTGTCGGGCCCTGTCGGGCTCTGTCGGGCTCTGTCGGGCTCTGTCGGGCTCTACTGGACTCTGTCGGGCTCTACTGGGCTCTGTCGGGCTCTGTCGGGCCCTGTAGGGCCCTGTCGGGCTCTGTCGGGCTCTGTCGGGCTCTACTGCGCCCTGTCGGGCCCTGTCGGGCTCTGTCGGGCTCTGTCGGGCTCTACTGGGCTCTGTCGGGCTCTGTCGGGTTCTGTCGGGCTCTGTCGGGCCCTGTCGGGCTCTACTGGGCTCTGTCGGGCTCTGTCGGGCTCTGTCGGGCTCTGTCGGGCCCTGTCGGGCTCTGTCGGGCTCTACTGGGCTCTGTCGGGCTCTGTCGGGCTCTGTCGGGCCCTGTCGGGCTCTGTCGGGCTCTGTCGGGATCTGTCGGGCTCTGTCGGGCTCTGTCGGGCTCTACTGGGCTCTGTCGGGCCCTGTCGGGCCCTGTCGGGCTCTGTCGGGCTCTGTCGGGCTCTGTCGGGCTCTACTGGGCCCTGTCGGGCCCTGTCGGGCTCTGTCGGGCTCTGTCGGGCTCTGTCGGGCTCTACTGGGCCCTGTCCGGCTCTGTCGGGCTCTGTCGGGCTCTGTCGGGCCCTGTCAGGCTCTGTCGGGTCCTGTCGGGCCCTGTCGGGCTCTGTCGGGCTCTGTCGGGCTCTGTCGGGCTCTATTGGGCCCTGTCGGGCCCTGTAGGGCTCTGTCGGGCCCTGTCGGGCTCTGTCGGGCCCTGTCGGGCCCTGTCGGGCTCTGTCGGGCTCTGTCGGGCTCTACTGGGCTCTGTCGGGCCCTGTCGGGCCCTGTCGGGCTCTGTCGGGCTCTACTGGGCCCTGTCGGGCTCTGTCGGGCCCTGTCGGGCCCTGTCGGGCTCTGTCGGGCTCTGTCGGGCTCTGTCGGGTCCTGTCGGTCTCTGTCGGGCCCTGTCGGGCCCTGTCAGGCTCTGTCGGGCTCTGTCGGGCTCTGTCGGGCTCTGTAGGGCTCTGTCGGGCCCTGTCGGGCTCTACTGGGCTCTGTCGGGCTCTGTCGGTCTCTGTCGGGCTCTGTCGGGCTCTACTGCGCCCTGTCGGGCCCTGTCGGGCTCTGTCGGGCTCTGTCGGGCTCTACTGCGCCCTGTCGGGCCCTGTCGGGCCCTGTCGGGCTCTGTCGGGCTCTGTCGGGCTCTGTCGGGCCCTGTCGGGCCCTGTCGGGCTCTGTCGGGCCCTGTCGGGCTCTGTCGGGCTCTACTGGGCTCTGTCGGGCCCTGTCGGGCTCTGTCGGGCCCTGTCGGGCTCTGTCGGGCTCTGTCGGGATCTGTCGGGCTCTGTCGGGATCTGTCGGGCTCTACTGGGCCCTGTCGGGCTCTGTCGGGCCCTGTCGGGCCCTGTCGGGCTCTGTCGGGCTCTGTCGGGCTCTGTCGGGCCCTGTCGGGCTCTGTCGGGCTCTACTGGGCTCTGTCGGGCCCTGTCGGGAACTGTCGGGCTCTGTCGGGCTCTACTGGGCCCTGTCGGGCTCTGTCGGGCCCTGTCGGGCCCTGTCGGGCCCTGTCGGGCTCTGTCGGGCTCTGTCGGGCTCTGTCGGGTCCTGTCGGTCTCTGTCGGGCTCTGTCGGGCCCTGTCGGGCCCTGTCAGGCTCTGTCGGGCTCTGTCGGGCCCTGTCGGGCTCTGTCGGGCCCTGTCGGGCTCTGTCGTGCTCTACTGGGCTCTGTCGGGCTCTGTCGGGCCCTGTCGGGCCCTGTCGGGCTCTGTCGGGCTCTGTCGGGATCTGTCGGGCTCTGTCGGGCTCTGTCGGGCTCTACTGGGCTCTGTCGGGCCCTGTCGGGCCCTGTCGGGCTCTGTCGGGCTCTGTCGGGCTCTACTGGGCTCTGTCGGGCCCTGTCGGGCCCTGTCGGGCCCTGTCGGGCTCTGTCGGGCTCTGTCGGGCTCTACTGGGCCCTGTCGGGCCCTGTCGGGCTCTGTCGGGCTCTGTCGAGCTCTACTGGGCTCTGTCGGGCTCTGTCAGGCCCTGTCGGGCCCTGTCGGGCCCTGTCGGGCTCTGTCGGGCTCTGTCGGGCTCTGTCGGGCTCTACTGGGCCCTGTCGGGCTCTGTCGGGCTCTGTCGGGCTCTGTCGGGCCCTGTCCGGCTCTGTCGGGTCCTGTCGGGCCCTGTCGGGCTCTGTCGGGCTCTGTCGGGCTCTGTCGGGCTCTATTGGGCCCTGTCGGGCCCTGTCGGGCTCTGTCGGGCTCTGTCGGGCCCTGTCGGGCTCTGTCGGGCCCTGTCGGGCCCTGTCGGGCTCTGTCGGGCTCTGTCGGGCTCTACTGGGCTCTGTCGGGCCCTGTCGGGAACTGTCGGGCTCTGTCGGGCTCTACTGGGCCCTGTCGGGCCCTGTCGGGCTCTGTCGGGCTCTCTCGGGCTCTGTCGGGCTCTGTCGGGCTCTACTGGGCCCTGTCGGGCTCTGTCGGGCTCTGTCGGGCTCTGTCGGGCCCTGTCGGGCCCTGTCGGGCCCTGTCGGGCTCTGTCGGGTTCTGTCGGGCTCTGTCGGGCTCTGTCGGGCCCTGTCGGGCTCTGTCGGGCTCTGTCGGGCTCTGTCGGGCTCTACTGGGCTCTGTCGGGCCCTGTCGGGCCCTGTCGGGCTCTGTCGGGCTCTGTCGGGCTCTGTCGGGCTCTACTGGGCTCTGTCGGGCTCTACTGGGCTCTACGAGGCCCTGTCGGGCTCTGTCGGGCTCTGTCGGGCTCTGTCGGGCCCTGTCGGGCTCTGTCGGGCTGTGTCGGGCCCTGTCGGGCCCTGTCAGGCTCTGTTGGTGTCTGTCGGCCTCTGTCGGGCTCTGTCGGGCTCTGTCGGGCTCTACTGTGCTCTGTCGGGCCCTGTCGGGCCCTGTCGGGCCCTGTCGGGCTCTGTCGGGCTCTGTCGGGCTCTGTCGGGCTCTGTAGGGCTCTGTCGGGCCCTGTCGGGCTCTACTGGGCTCTGTCGGGCTCTGTCGGGCCCTGTCGGGCTCTGTCGGGCTCTGTCGGGCTCTACTGGGCCCTGTCGGGCTCTGTCGGGCCCTGTCGGGCTCTGTCGGGCTCTGTCGGGCTCTGTCGGGCTCTACTGGGCTCTACTGTTCCCTGTTGGGCCCTGTCGGGCTCTGTCGGGCTCTGTCGGGTTCTGTCGGGCCCTGTCGGGCCCTGTCGGGCCCTGTCGGGCTCTGTCGGGCTCTGTCGGGCTCTAGTGGGCTCTGTCGGGCTCTGTCGGGCTCTGTCGGGCACTGTCGGGCCCTGTCGGGCTCTGTCGGGTTCTGTCGGGCTCTGTCGGGCTCTGTCGGGCTCTGTCGGGCTCTGTCGGGCTCTACTGGGCTCTACTGTTCCCTGTCGGGCCCTGTCGGGCTCTGTCGGGCTCTCTCGGGCTCTGTCGGGCTCTGTCGGGCTCTACTGGGCCCTGTCGGGCTCTGTCGGGCTCTGTCGGCCTCTGTCGGGCCCTGTCGGGCCCTGTCGGGCCCTGTCGGGCTCTGTCGGGTTCTGTCGGGCTCTGTCGGGCTCTGTCGGGCCCTGTCGGGCTCTGTCGGGCTCTGTCGGGCTCTGTCGGGCTCTACTGGGCTCTGTCGGGCCCTGTCGGGCCCTGTCGGGCTCTGTCGGGCTCTGTCGGGCTCTGTCGGGCTCTACTGGGCTCTGTCGGGCTCTACTGGGCTCTACGAGGCCCTGTCGGGCTCTGTCGGGCTCTGTCGGGCTCTGTCGGGCCCTGTCGGGCTCTGTCGGGCTGTGTCGGGCCCTGTCGGGCCCTGTCAGGCTCTGTTGGTGTCTGTCGGCCTCTGTCGGGCTCTGTCGGGCTCTGTCGGGCTCTACTGTGCTCTGTCGGGCCCTGTCGGGCCCTGTCGGGCCCTGTCGGGCTCTGTCGGGCTCTGTCGGGCTCTGTCGGGCTCTGTAGGGGTCTGTCGGGCCCTGTCGGGCTCTACTGGGCTCTGTCGGGCTCTGTCGGGCCCTGTCGGGCTCTGTCGGGCTCTGTCGGGCTCTACTGGGCTCTGTCGGGCTCTGTCGGGCCCTGTAGGGCCCTGTCGGGCTCTGTCGGGCTCTGTCGGGCTCTACTGCGCCCTGTCGGGCCCTGTCGGGCTCTGTCGGGCTCTGTCGGGCTCTACTGGGCTCTGTCGGGCTCTGTCGGGCTCTGTCGGGCTCTGTCGGGCCCTGTCGCGCTCTACTGGGCTCTGTCGGGCTCTGTCGGGCCCTGTCGGGCTCTGTCGGGCTCTACTGGGCTCTGTCGGGCTCTGTCGGGCTCTGTCGGGCCCTGTCGGGCTCTGTCGGGCTCTGTCGGGCTCTGTCGGGCCCTGTCGGGCTCTGTCGGGCCCTGTCGGGCTCTGTCGGGCTCTACTGGGCTCCGTCGGGCTCTGTCGGGCCCTGTCGGGCCCTGTCGGGCTCTGTCAGGCTCTGTCGGGCTCTGTCGGGCCCTGTCGGGCTCTGTCGGGCTCTACTGGGAACTGTCGGGCCCTGTCGGGCCCTGTCGGGCTCTGTCAGGCCCTGTCGGGCCCTGTCGGGATCTGTCGGGCTCTGTCGGGCTCTACTGGGCTCTGTCGGGCTCTGTCGGGCCCTGTCGGGCTCTGTCGGGCCCTGTCGGACTCTGTCGGGCTCTGTCGGGCTCTGTCAGGCTCTACTGGGCCCTGTCGGGCTCTATCGGGCACTGTCGGGCTCTTTCGGGCCCTGTCGGGCTCTGTCGGGCCCTGTCGGGCCCTGTCGGGCTTTGTCGGGCTCTGTCGAGCTCTGTCGGGCTCTGTGAGGCTCTACTGGGCCCTGTCGGGCTCTGTCGGGCTCTGTCGGGCTCTGTCGGGCCCTGTCGGGCTCTGTCGGGCTCTGTCGGGCTCTGTCGGGCTCTACTGGGCCCTGTCGGGCTCTGTCGGGCTCTGTCGGGCTCTGTCGGGCCCTGTCGCGCTCTACTGGGCTCTGTCGGGCTCTACTGTGCTCTGTCGGGCTCTGTCGGGCCCTGTAGGGCCCTGTCGGGCTCTGTCGGGCTCTGTCGGGCTCTACTGCGCCCTGTCGGGCCCTGTCGGGCTCTGTCGGGCTCTGTCGGGCTCTACTGGGCTCTGTCGGGCTCTGTCGGGCTCTGTCGGGCTCTGTCGGGCCCTGTCGCGCTCTACTGGGCTCTGTCGGGCTCTGTCGGGCCCTGTCGGGCTCTGTCGGGCCCTGTCGGGCTCTGTCGGGCTCTACTGGGCTCTGTCGGGCTCTGTCGGGCTCTGTCGGGCCCTGTCGGGCTCTGTCGGGCTCTGTCGGGCTCTGTCGGGCCCTGTCGGGCTCTGTCGGGCCCTGTCGGGCTCTGTCGGGCTCTACTGGGCTCCGTCGGGCTCTGTCGGGCCCTGTCGGGCCCTGTCGGGCTCTGTCAGGCTCTGTCGGGCTCTGTCGGGCCCTGTCGGGCTCTGTCGGGCTCTACTGGGAACTGTCGGGCCCTGTCGGGCCCTGTCGGGCTCTGTCAGGCCCTGTCGGGCCCTGTCGGGATCTGTCGGGCTCTGTCGGGCTCTACTGGGCTCTGTCGGGCTCTGTCGGGCCCTGTCGGGCTCTGTCGGGCCCTGTCGGACTCTGTCGGGCTCTGTCGGGCTCTGTCAGGCTCTACTGGGCCCTGTCGGGCTCTATCGGGCACTGTCGGGCTCTTTCGGGCCCTGTCGGGCTCTGTCGGGCCCTGTCGGGCCCTGTCGGGCTTTGTCGGGCTCTGTCGAGCTCTGTCGGGCTCTGTGAGGCTCTACTGGGCCCTGTCGGGCTCTGTCGGGCTCTGTCGGGCTCTGTCGGGCCCTGTCGGGCTCTGTCGGGCTCTGTCGGGCTCTGTCGGGCTCTACTGGGCCCTGTCGGGCTCTGTCGGGCTCTGTCGGGCTCTGTCGGGCTCTACTGGGCTCTGTCGGGCCCTGTCGGGCCCTGTCGGGCCCTGTCGGTCTCTGTCGGGCTCTGTCGGGCTCTGTCGGGCTCTGTCGGGCCCTGTCGAGCTCTGTCGGGCTCTGTCGGGCTCTGTCAGGCTCTACTGGGCTCTGTCGGGCTCTGTCGGGTTCTGTCGGGCTCTGTCGGGCCCTGTCGGGCCCTGTCGGGCCCTGTCGGGCTCTGTCGGGCTCTGTCGGGCTCTACTGGGCTCTGTCGGGTTCTACTGGGCTCTACTGGGCCCTGTCGGGCTCTGTCAGGCTCTGTCGGGCTCTACTGGGCTCTGTCGGGCTCTACTGTGCTCTGTCGGGCTCGGTCGGGCCCTGTCGGGCTCTGTCGGGCTCTGTCGGGCTCTACTGGGCTCTCTCGGGCTCTGTCGGGCCCTGTCGGGCCCTGTCGGGCTCTGTCGGGCTCTGTCGGGCCCTGTCGGACTCTGTCGGGCTCTGTCGGGCTCTGTCAGGCTCTACTGGGCCCTGTCGGGCTCTATCGGACCCTGTCGGGCTCTTTCGGGCCCTGTCGGGCTCTGTCGGGCCCTGTCGGGCTCTGTCGGGCCCTGTCGGGCCCTGTCGGGCTTTGTCGGGCTCTGTCGAGCTCTGTCGGGCTCTGTGAGGCTCTACTGGGCCCTGTCGGGCTCTGTCGGGCTCTGTCGGGCCCTGTCGGGCTCTGTCGGGCTCTGTCGGGCTCTGTCGGGCTCTACTGGGCCCTGTCGGGCTCTGTCGGGCTCTGTCGGGCTCTGTTGGGCTCTACTGGGCTCTGTCGGGCTCTGTCGGGCCCTGTCGGGCCCTGTCGGGCTCTATCGGGCTCTGTCGGGCTCTACTGGTCTCTGTCGGGCTCTGTCGGGCCCTGTCGGGCCCTGTCGGGCTCTGTCGGGCTCTGTCGGACCCTGTCGGGCCCTGTCGGGCTCTGTCGGGCTCTTTCGGGCTCTACTGGGCCCTGTCGGGCTCTGTCGGGCCCTCTTGGGCTCTGTCGGGCTCTGTCGAGCTCTACTGGGCTCTGTCGGGCTCTGTCGGGCCCTGTCGGGCTCTGTCGGGCTCTGTCGGGCTCTACTGGGCCCTGTCGGGCCCTGTCGGGCTCTGTCGGGCTCTGTCGGGCTCTGTCGGGCCCTGTCGGGCTCTGTCGGGCTCTGTCGGGCCCTGTCGGGCCCTGTCGGGCTCTGTCGGGCCCTGTCGGGCTCTGTCGGGCTCTACTGGGCTCTGTCGGGCTCTGTCGGGCTCTGTCGGGCCCTGTCGGGCTCTGTCGGGCTCTGTCGGGCTCTGTCGGGCCCTGTCGGGCTCTGTCGGGCTCTACTGGGCTCCGTCGGGCTCTGTCGGGCTCTGTCGGGCCCTGTCGGGCCCTGTCGGGCTCTGTCGGGCTCTGTCGGGCTCTGTCGGGCCCTGTCGGGCTCTGTCGGGCTCTACTGGGCTCTGTCGGGCTCTGTCGGGCCCTGTCGGGCTCTGTCGGGCCCTGTCGGGCTCTGTCGGGCTCTACTGGGCTCTGTCGGGCTCTACTGGGCTCTGTCGGGCTCTGTCGGGCTCTGTCGGGCCCTGTCGGGCTCTGTCGGGCTCTGTCGGGCTCTGTCGGGCCCTGTCGGGCTCTGTCGGGCCCTGTCGGGCTCTGTCGGGCTCTACTGGGCTCTGTCGGGCTCTGTCGGGCCCTGTCGGGCTCTCTCGGGCCCTGTCGGGCTCTGTCGGGCTCTACTGGGCTCTGTCGGGCCCTGTCGGGCTCTGTCGGGCTCTGTCGGGCTCTGTCGGGCCCTGTCGGGCTCTGTCGGGCCCTGTCGGGCTCTGTCGGGCTCTACTGGGAACTGTCGGGCCCTGTCGGGCCCTGTTGGGCTCTGTCGGGCCCTGTCGGGCCCTGTCGGGATCTGTCGGGCTCTTTCGGGCTCTACTGGGCTCTGTCGGGCTCTGTCGGGCCCTGTCGGGCTCTGTCGGGCCCTGTCGGACTCTGTCGGGCTCTGTCGGGCTCTGTCAGGCTCTACTGGGCCCTGTCGGGCTCTATCGGGCACTGTCGGGCTCTTTCGGGCCCTGTCGGGCTCTGTCGGGCCCTGTCGGGCCCTGTCGGGCTTTGTCGGGCTCTGTCGAGCTCTGTCGGGCTCTGTGAGGCTCTACTGGGCCCTGTCGGGCTCTGTCGGGCTCTGTCGGGCTCTGTCGGGCCCTGTCGGGCTCTGTCGGGCTCTGTCGGGCTCTACTGGGCCCTGTCGGGCTCTGTCGGGCTCTGTCGGGCTCTGTCGGGCTCTACTGGGCTCTGTCGGGCCCTGTCGGGCCCTGTCGAGCTCTGTCGGGCTCTGTCGGGCTCTGTCGGGCTCTGTCGGGCTCTGTCGGTCTCTGTCGGGCTCTGTCGGGCTCTGTCGGGCTCTGTCGGGCCCTGTCGAGCTCTGTCGGGCTCTGTCGGGCTCTGTCAGGCTCCACTGGACTCTGTCGGGCTCTGTCGGGTTCTGTCGGGCCCTGTCGGGCCCTGTCGGGCCCTGTCGGGCTCTGTCGGGCTCTGTCGGGCTCTACTGGGCTCTGTCGGGCTCTACTGTGCTCTGTCGGGCTCGGTCGGGCCCTGTCGGGCTCTGTCGGGCTCTGTCGGGCTCTCTCGGGCTCTGTCGGGCCCTGTCGGGCTCTGTCGGGCTCTTTCGGGCTCTGTCGGGCTCTACTGGTCTCTGTCGGGCTCTGTCGGGCCCTGTCGGGCCCTGTCGGGCTCTGTCGGGCTCTGTCGGACCCTGTCGGGCCCTGTCGGGCTCTGTCGGGCTCTACTGGGCTCTGTCGGGCTCTGTCGGGCCCTGTCGGGCTCTGTCGGGCTCTGTCGGGCTCTACTGGGCCCTGTCGGGCTCTGTCGGGCTCTGTCGGGCTCTGTCGGGCTCTGTCGGGCCCTGTCGGGCTTTGTCGGGCTCTGTCGGGCTCTGTCGGGCTCTGTCGGGCTCTACTGGGCCCTGTCGGGCTCTGTCGGGCCCTGTCGGGCTCTGTCGGGCTCTGTCGGGCTCTGTCGGGCTCTGTCGGGCTCTACTGGGCTCTACTGTTCCCTGTCGGGCCCTGTCGGGCTCTGTCGGGCTCTGTCGGGCTCTGTCGGGCCCTGTCGGGCCCTGTCGGGCTCTGTCGGGCTCTGTCGGGCTCTAGTGGGCTCTGTCGGGCTCTGTCGGGCTCTGTCGGGCCCTGTCGGGCCCTGTCGGGCTCTGTCGGGCTCTGTCGGGTTCTGTCGGGCTCTGTCGGGCTCTGTCGGGCTCTGTCGGGCTCTACTGGGCTCTACTGTTCCCTGTCGGGCCCTGTCGGGCTCTGTCGGGCTCTGTCGGGCTCTACTGGGCCCTGTCGCGCTCTGTCGGGTTCTCTGGGCTCTGTCGGGCTCTGTCGGGCCCTGTCGGGCCCTGTCGGGCTCTGTCGGGTTCTGTCGGGCTCTGTCGGGCTCTGTCGGGCCCTGTCGGGCTCTGTCGGGCTCTGTCGGGCTCTACTGGGCTCTGTCGGGCCCTGTCGGGCCCTGTCGGGCTCTGTCGGGCTCTGTCGGGCTCTGTCGGGCTCTACTGGGCTCTGTCGGGCTCTACTGGGCTCTACTAGGCCCTGTCGGGCTCTGTCCGGCTCTGTCGGGCTCTGTCGGGCCCTGTCGGGCTCTGTCGGGCTGTGTCGGGCCCTGTCGGGCCCTGTCAGGCTCTGTTGGTGTCTGTCGGGCTCTGTCGGGCTCTGTCGGGCTCTACTGGGCTCTGTCGGGCTCTGTCGGGCCCTGTCGGGCTCTGTCGGGCTCTGTCGGTCTCTGTCGGGCTCTACTGGGCTCTCTCGGGCTCTACTGGGCTCTGTCGGGCTCTGTCGGGCCCTGTAGGGCCCTGTCGGGCTCTGTCGGGCTCTACTGCGCCCTGTCGGGCCCTGTCGGGCTCTGTCGGGCTCTGTCGGGCTCTACTGGGCTCTGTCGGGCTCTCTCGGGCTCTGTCGGGCCCTGTCGGGCTCTACTGGGCTCTGTCGGGCTCTGTCGGGCCCTGTCGGGCCCTGTCGGGCCCTGTCGGGCTCTGTCGGGCTCTACTGGGCTCTGTCGGGCTCTGTCGGGCCCTGTCGGGCTCTGTCGGGCTCTGTCGGGCTCTGTCGGGCTCTAGTGGGCTCTGTCGGGCTCTGTCGGGCCCTGTCGGGCCCTGTCGGGCTCTGTCGGGTTCTGTCGGGCTCTGTCGGGCTCTGTCGGGCTCTGTCGGGCTCTACTGGGCTCTACTGTTCCCTGTCGGGCTCTGTCGGGCTCTGTCGGGCTCTGTCGGGCCCTGTCGGGCCCTGTCGGGCCCTGTCGTGTTCTGTCGGGCTCTGTCGGGCTCTGTCGGGCCCTGTCGGGCTCTGTCGGGCCCTGTCGGGCCCTGTCGGGCTCTGTCGGGCTCTGTCGGGCTCTGTCGGGCTCTACTGGGCTCTGTCGGGCTCTGTCGGGCCCTGTCGGGCTCTGTCGGGCTCTGTCGGGCTCTGTCGGGCTCTACTGGGCTCTGTCGGGCTCTACTGGGCTCTACTAGGCCCTGTCGGGCTCTGTCGGGCTCTGTCGGGCTGTGTCGGGCCCTGTCGGGCTCTGTCGGGCTCTGTCGGGCCCTGTCGGGCCCTGTCAGGCTCTGTTGGGGTCTGTCGGGCTCTGTCGGGCTCTGTCGGGCTCTACTGGGCTCTGTCGGGCTCTGTCGGGCCCTGTCGGGCTCTGTCGGGCTCTGTCGGGCTCTGTCGGGCTCTACTGGGCTCTGTCGGGCTCTACTGGGCTCTGTCGGGCTCTGTCGGGCCCTGTAGGGCCCTGTCGGGCTCTGTCGGGCTCTGTCGGGCTCTACTGCGCCCTGTCGGGCCCTGTCGGGCTCTGTCGGGCTCTGTCGGGCTCTACTGGGCTCTGTCGGGCTCTCTCGGGCTCTGTCGGGCTCTGTCGGGCTCTGTCGGGCCCTGTCGGGCTCTACTGGGCTCTGTCGGGCTCTGTCGGGCTCTGTCGGGCTCTGTCGGGCCCTGTCGGGCTCTGTCGGGCTCTACTGGGCTCTGTCGGGCTCTGTCGGGCTCTGTCGGGCCCTGTCGGGCTCTGTCGGGCTCTGTCGGGATCTGTCGGGCTCTGTCGGGCTCTGTCGGGCTCTACTGGGCTCTGTCGGGCCCTGTCGGGCCCTGTCGGGCTCTGTCGGGCTCTGTCGGGCTCTACTGGGCTCTGTCGGGCCCTGTCGGGCCCTGTCGGGCTCTGTCGGGCTCTGTCGGGCTCTACTGGCCCCTGTCGGGCTCTGTCGAGCTCTACTGGGCTCTGTCGGGCTCTGTCAGGCCCTGTCGGGCCCTGTCGGGCTCTGTCGGGCTCTGTCGGGCTCTGTCGGGCTCTGTCGGGCTCTACTGGGCCCTGTCGGGCCCTGTCGGGCTCTGTCGGGCTCTGTCGGGCTCTGTCGGGCTCTACTGGGCCCTGTCCGGCTCTGTCGGGCTCTGTCGGGCTCTGTCGGGCCCTGTCAGGCTCTGTCGGGTCCTGTCGGGCCCTGTCGGGCTCTGTCGGGCTCTGTCGGGCTCTGTCAGGCTCTATTGGGCCCTGTCGGGCCCTGTCGGGCTCTGTCGGGCTCTGTCGGGCCCTGTCGGGCTCTGTCGGGCCCTGTCGGGCCCTGTCGGGCTCTGTCGGGCTCTGTCGGGCTCTACTGGGCCCTGTCGGGCTCTGTCGGGCCCTGTCGGGCCCTGTCGGGCTCTGTCGGGCTCTGTCGGGCTCTGTCGGGTCCTGTCGGTCTCTGTCGGGCTCTGTCGGGCCCTGTCGGGCCCTGACAGGCTCTGTCGGGCTCTGTCGGGCTCTGTCGGGCTCTGTAGGGCTCTGTCGGGCCCTGTCGGGCTCTACTGGGCTCTGTCGGGCTCTGTCGGTCTCTGTCGGGCTCTGTCGGGCTCTACTGCGCCCTGTCGGGCCCTGTCGGGCTCTGTCGGGGTCTGTCGGGCTCTGTCGGGCTCTACTGCGCCCTGTCGGGCCCTGTCGGGCTCTGTCGGGCCCTGTCGGGCTCTGTAGGGCTCTGTCGGGCTCTGTCGGGCCCTGTCGGGCTCTGTCGGGCCCTGTCGGGCTCTGTCGGGCTCTACTGGGCTCTGTCGGGCTCTGTCGGGCTCTGTCGGGCCCTGTCGGGCTCTGTCGGGCTCTGTCGGGATCTGTCGGGCTCTGTCGGGATCTGTCGGGATCTACTGGGCCCTGTCGGGCTCTGTCAGGCCCTGTCGGGCCCTGTCGGGCTCTGTCGGGCTCTGTCGGGCTCTGTCGGGCCCTGTCGGGCTCTGTCGGGCTCTACTGGGCCCTGTCGGGCTCTGTCGGGCCCTGTCGGGCTCTGTCGGGCCCTGTCGGGGTCTGTCGGGCTCTACTGGGCCCTGTCGGGCCCTGTCGGGCCCTGTCGGGCTCTGTCGGGCCCTGTCGGGCTCTGTCGGGCCCTGTCGGGCTTTGTCGGGCTCTGTCGGGCCCTGTCGGGCCCTGTCGGGCTCTGTCGGGCCCTGTCGGGCTCTATCGGGCACTGTCGGGCTCTTTCGGGCCCTGTCGGGCTCTGTCGATCCCTGTCGGGCCCTGTCGGGCCCTGTCGGGCTTTGTCGGGCTCTGTCGGGCCCTGTCGGGCTTTGTCGGGCTCTGTCGAGCTCTGTCGGGCTCTGTGAGGCTCTACTGGGCCCTGTCGGGCTCTGTCGGGCTCTGTCGGGCCCTGTCGGGCTCTGTCGGGCCCTGTCGGGCTCTGTCGGGCTCTGTCGGGCTCTGTAGGGCTCTGTCGGGCCCTGTCGGGCTCTACTGGGCTCTGTCGGGCTCTGTCGGGCCCTGTCGGGCTCTGTCGGGCTCTGTCGGGCTCTGTCGGGCTCTACTGGGCTCTGTCGGGCTCTGTCGGGCCCTGTAGGGCCCTGTCGGGCTCTGTCGGGCTCTGTCGGGCTCTACTGCTCCCTGTCGGCCCTGTCGGGCTCTGTCGGGCTCTGTCGGGCTCTACTGGGCTCTGTCGGGCTCTGTCGGGCTCTGTCGGGCTCTGTCGGGCCCTGTCGGGCTCTACTGGGCTCTGTCGGGCTCTGTCGGGCCCTGTCGGGCTCTGTCGGGCCCTGTCGGGCTCTGTCGGGCCCTGTCGGGCTCTGTCGGGCTCTGTCGGGCTCTACTGGGCTCTGTCGGGCTCTGTCGGGCCCTGTCGGGCCCTGTCGGGCTCTGTCGGGCTCTGTCGGGCTCTGTCGGGCCCTGTCGGGCTCTCTCGGGCTCTACTGGGCCCTGTCGTGCCCTGTCGGGCCCTGTCGGGCTCTGTCGGGCCCTGTCGGGCCCTGCCGGGATCTGTCGGGCTCTGTCGGGCTCTACTGGGCTCTGTCGGGCTCTGTCGGGCCCTGTCGGGCTCTGTCGGGCCCTGTCGGGCTCTGTCGGGCCCTGTCGGGCTCTGTCGGGCTCTACTGGGCTCTGTCGGGCTCTGTCGGGCTCTGTCGGGCTCTGTCGGGATCTGTCGGGCTCTGTCGGGCTCTGTCGGGCTCTACTGGGCTCTGTCGGGCCCTGTCGGGCCCTGTCGGGCTCTGTCGGGCTCTGTCGGGCTCTACTGGGCTCTGTCGGGCCCTGTCGGGCCCTGTCGGGCCCTGTCGGGCTCTGTCGGGCTCTGTCGGGCTCTACTGGGCCCTGTCGGGCCCTGTCGGGCTCTGTCGGGCTCTGTCGAGCTCTACTGGGCTCTGTCGGGCTCTGTCAGGCCCTGTCGGGCCCTGTCGGGCCCTGTCGGGCTCTGTCGGGCTCTGTCGGGCTCTGTCGGGCCCTGTCGGGCTCTGTCGGGCCCTGTCGGGCTCTGTCGGGCTCTGTCGGGCCCTGTCCGGCTCTGTCGGGCTCTGTCGGGCTCTGTCGGGCCCTGTCAGGCTCTGTCGGGTCCTGTCGGGCCCTGTCGGGCTCTGTCGGGCTCTGTCGGGCTCTGTCGGGCTCTATTGGGCCCTGTCGGGCCCTGTCGGGCTCTGTCGGGCTCTGTCGGGCCCTGTCGGGCTCTGTCGGGCCCTGTCGGGCCCTGTCGGGCTCTGTCGGGCTCTGTCGGGCTCTACTGGGCTCTGTCGGGCCCTGTCGGGCCCTGTCGGGCTCTGTCGGGCTCTACTGGGCCCTGTCGGGCCCTGTCGGGCCCTGTCGGGCTCTGTCGGGCTCTGTCGGGCTCTGTCGGGTCCTGTCGGGCTCTGTCGGGCTCTGTCGGGCCCTGTCGGGCCCTGTCAGGCTCTGTCGGGCTCTGTCGGGCTCTGTCGGGCTCTGTAGGGCTCTGTCGGGCCCTGTCGGGCTCTACTGGGCTCTGTCGGGCTCTGTCGGGCTCTACTGCGCCCTGTCGGGCCCTGTCGGGCTCTGTCGGGCTCTGTCATGCTCTACTGGGCTCTGTCGGGCTCTGTCGGGCCCTGTCGGGCTCTGTCGGGCTCTGTCGGGCTCTGTCGGGCTCTGTCGGGCCCTGTCGGGCTCTGTCGGGCTCTACTGGGCTCTGTCGGGCTCTGTCGGGCCCTGTCGGGCTCTGTCGGGCTCTGTCGGGATCTGTCGGGCTCTGTCGGGATCTGTCGGGCTCTACTGGGCCCTGTCGGGCTCTGTCGGGCCCTGTCGGGCCCTGTCGGGCTCTGTCGGGCTCTGTCGGGCTCTGTCGGGCTCTACTGGGCTCTGTCGGGCTCTGTCGGGCCCTGTCGGGCTCTGTCGGGCTCTGTCGGGATCTGTCGGGCTCTGTCGGGATCTGTCGGGCTCTACTGGGCCCTGTCGGGCTCTGTCGGGCCCTGTCGGGCCCTGTCGGGCTCTGTCGGGCTCTGTCGGGCTCTGTCGGGCTCTGTAGGGCTCTGTCGGGCCCTGTCGGGCTCTACTGGGCTCTGTCGGGCTCTGTCGGGCTCTACTGCGCCCTGTCGGGCCCTGTCGGGCTCTGTCGGGCTCTGTCATGCTCTACTGGGCTCTGTCGGGCTCTGTCGGGCCCTGTCGGGCTCTGTCGGGCTCTGTCGGGCTCTGTCGGGCTCTGTCGGGCCCTGTCGGGCTCTGTCGGGCTCTACTGGGCTCTGTCGGGCTCTGTCGGGCCCTGTCGGGCTCTGTCGGGCTCTGTCGGGATCTGTCGGGCTCTGTCGGGATCTGTCGGGCTCTACTGGGCCCTGTCGGGCTCTGTCGGGCCCTGTCGGGCCCTGTCGGGCTCTGTCGGGCTCTGTCGGGCTCTGTCGGGCCCTGTCGGGCTCTGTCGGGCTCTGTCGGGCCCTGTCGGGCCCTGTCGGGCTCTGTCGGGCTCTGTCGGGCCCTGTCGGGCCCTGTCGGGCTCTGTCGGGCTCTGTCGGGCTCTACTGGGCTCTGTCGGGCTCTGTCGGGCCCTGTCGGGCTCTGTCGGGCCCTGTCGGACTCTGTCGGGCTCTGTCGGGCTCTGTCAGGCTCTACTGGGCCCTGTCGGGCTCTATCGGGCACTGTCGGGCTCTTTCGGGCCCTGTCGGGCTCTGTCGGGCCCTGTCGGGCCCTGTCGGGCCCTGTCGGGCTTTGTCGGGCTCTGTCGGGCCCTGTCGGGCTTTGTCGGGCTCTGTCGAGCTCTGTCGGGCTCTGTGAGGCTCTACTGGGCCCTGTCGGGCTCTGTCGGGCTCTGTCGGGCCCTGTCGGGCTCTGTCGGGCCCTGTCAGGCTCTGTCGGGCTCTGTCGGGCTCTGTCGGGCTCTGTAGGGCTCTGTCGGGCCCTGTCGGGCTCTACTGGGCTCTGTCGGGCTCTGTCGGGCCCTGTCGTGCTCTGTCGGGCTCTGTCGGGCTCTGTCGGGCTCTACTGGGCTCTGTCGGGCTCTGTCGGGCCCTGTAGGGCCCTGTCGGGCTCTGTCGGGCTCTGTCGGGCTCTACTGCTCCCTGTCGGCCCTGTCGGGCTCTGTCGGGCTCTGTCGGGCTCTACTGGGCTCTGTCGGGCTCTGTCGGGCTCTGTCGGGCTCTGTCGGGCCCTGTCGGGCTCTACTGGGCTCTGTCGGGCTCTGTCGGGCCCTGTCGGGCTCTGTCGGGCTCTGTCGGGCTCTGTCGGGCTCTACTGGGCTCTGTCGGGCTCTGTCGGGCCCTGTAGGGCCCTGTCGGGCTCTGTCGGGCTCTGTCGGGCTCTACTGCTCCCTGTCGGCCCTGTCGGGCTCTGTCGGGCTCTGTCGGGCTCTACTGGGCTCTGTCGGGCTCTGTCGGGCTCTGTCGGGCTCTGTCGGGCCCTGTCGGGCTCTACTGGGCTCTGTCGGGCTCTGTCGGGCTCTGTCGGGCTCTGTCGGGCTCTGTCGGGCTCTACTGGGCTCTGTCGGGCCCTGTCGGGCCCTGTCGGGCCCTGTCGGGCTCTGTCGGGCTCTGTCGGGCTCTGTCGGGCCCTGTCGGGCTCTGTCGGGCCCTGTCGGGCTCTGTCGGGCTCTACTGGGCTCTGTCGGGCTCTGTCGGGCTCTGTCGGGCCCTGTCGGGCTCTGTCGGGCTCTGTCGGGATCTGTCGGGCTCTGTCGGGATCTGTCGGGCTCTACTGGGCCCTGTCGGGCTCTGTCGGGCCCTGTCGGGCCCTGTCGGGCTCTGTCGGGCTCTGTCGGGCTCTGTCGGGCCCTGTCGGGCTCTGTCGGGCTCTACTAGGGCCCTGTCGGGCCCTGTCGGGCCCTGTCGGGCTCTGTCGGGCCCTGTCGGGCTCTGTCGGGCCCTGTCGGGCTCTGTCGGGCTCTACTGGGCCCTGTCGGGCCCTGTCGGGCCCTGTCGGGCTCTGTCGGGCCCTGTCGGGCTCTGTCGGGCCCTGTCGGGCTTTGTCGGGCTCTGTCGGGCCCTGTCGGGCCCTGTCGGGCTCTGTCGGGCCCTGTCGGGCTCTATCGGGCACTGTCGGGCTCTTTCGGGCCCTGTCGGGCTCTGTCGGGCCCTGTCGGGCCCTGTCGGGCCCTGTCGGGCTTTGTCGGGCTCTGTCGGGCCCTGTCGGGCTTTGTCGGGCTCTGTCGAGCTCTGTCGGGCTCTGTGAGGCTCTACTGGGCCCTGTCGGGCTCTGTCGGGCTCTGTCGGGCCCTGTCGGGCTCTGTCGGGCCCTGTCAGGCTCTGTCGGGCTCTGTCGGGCTCTGTCGGGCTCTGTAGGGCTCTGTCGGGCCCTGTCGGGCTCTACTGGGCTCTGTCGGGCTCTGTCGGGCCCTGTCGGGCTCTGTCGGGCTCTGTCGGGCTCTGTCGGGCTCTACTGGGCTCTGTCGGGCTCTGTCGGGCCCTGTCGGGCCCTGTCGGACTCTGTCGGGCTCTGTCGGGCTCTGTCAGGCTCTACTGGGCCCTGTCGGGCTCTATCGGGCACTGTCGGGCTCTTTCGGGCCCTGTCGGGCTCTGTCGGGCCCTGTCGGGCTCTGTCGGGCTCTGTCGGGCTCTGTCGGGCTCTACTGGGCCCTGTCGGGCTCTGTCGGGCTCTGTCGGGCTCTGTCGGGCTCTACTGGGCTCTGTCGGGCCCTGTCGGGCCCTGTCGGGCTCTGTCGGGCTCTGTCGGGCTCTGTCGGGCCCTGTCGGGCCCTGTCGAGCTCTGTCGGGCTCTGTCGGGCTCTGTCAGGCTCTACTGGGCTCTGTCGGGCTCTGTCGGGTTCTGTCGGGCTCTGTCGGGCCCTGTTGGGCCCTGTCGGGCCCTGTCGGGCTCTGTCGGGCCCTGTCGGGCTCTGTCGGGCTCTGTCGGGCTCTGTCGGGCTCTACTGGGCTCTGTCGGGTTCTACTGGGCTCTACTGGGCCCTGTCGGGCTCTGTCGGGCTCTGTCGGGCTCTGTCGGGCTCTACTGGGCTCTACTGTTCCCTGTCGGGCCCTGTCGGGCTCTGTCGGGCTCTCTCGGGCTCTGTCGGGCTCTGTCGGGCTCTACTGGGCCCTGTCGGGCTCTGTCGGGCTCTGTCGGGCTCTGTTGGGCTCTGTCGGGCTCTGTCGGGCTCTGTCGGGCCCTGTCGGGCCCTGTCGGGCTCTGTCGGGCTCTGTCGGGCCCTGTCGGGCTCTGTCGGGCTCGGTCGGGCTCGGTCGGGCTCTACTGGGCTCTGTCGGGCTCTGTCGGGCCCTGTCGGGCCCTGTCAGGCTCTGTCGGGCTCTGTCGGGCTCTACTGGGCTCTGTCGGGCTCTACTGGGCTCTGCTAGGCCCTGTCGGGCTCTGTCGGGCTCTGTCGGGCTCTGTCGGGCCCTGTCGGGCTCTGTCGGGCTCTGTCGGGCCCTGTCGGGCCCTGTCAGGCTCTGTCGGGGTCTGTCGGGCTCTGTCGGGCTCTGTCGGGCTCTACTGGGCTCTGTCGGGCTCTGTCGGGCCCTGTCGGGCTCTGTCGGGCTCTGTCGGGCTCTGTCGGGCTCTACTGGGCTCTGTCGGGCTCTACTGGGCTCTGTCGGGCCCTGTCGGGCCCTGTCAGGCTCTGTCGGGCTCTGTCGGGCTCTGTCGGGCCCTGTCGGGCCCTGTCAGGCTCTGTCGGGGTCTGTCGGGCTCTGTCGGGCTCTGTCGGGCTCTACTGGGCTCTGTCGGGCTCTGTCGGGCCCTGTCGGGCTCTGTCGGGCTCTGTCGGGCCCTGTCGGGCTCTGTCGGGCTCTGTCGGGCTCTGTCGGGCCCTGTCGGGCCCTGTCAGGCTCTGTCGGGTTCTGTCAGGCTCTGTCGGGCTCTGTCGGGCTCTACTGGGCTCTGTCGGGCCCTGTCGGGCTCTGTCGGGCTCTGTCGGGCTCTGTCGGGCTCTACTGGGCTCTGTCGGGCTCTACTGGGCTCTGTCGGGCTCTGTCGGGCCCTGTAGGGCCCTGTCGGGCTCTGTCGGGCTCTGTCGGGCTCTGTCGGGCTCTACTGCGCCCTGTCGGGCCCTGTCGGGCTCTGTCGGGCTCTGTCGGTCTCTACTGGGCTCTGTCGGGCTCTGTCGGGCTCTGTCGGGCCCTGTCGGGCTCTACTGGGCTCTGTCGGGCTCTGTCGGGCCCTGTCGGGCTCTGTCGGGCCCTGTCGGACTCTGTCGGGCTCTATCGGGCACTGTCGGGCTCTTTCGGGCCCTGTCGGGCTCTGTCGGGCCCTGTCGGGCTCTGTCGGGCTCTGTCGGGCTCTGTCGGGCTCTACTGGGCCCTGTCGGGCTCTGTCGGGCTCTGTCGGGCTCTGTCGGGCTCTACTGGGCTCTGTCGGGCTCTGTCGGGCCCTGTCGGGCCCTGTCGGGCTCTGTCGGGCTCTGTCGGGCTCTGTCGGGCCCTGTCGGGCCCTGTCGAGCTCTGTCGGGCTCTGTCGGGCTCTGTCAGGCTCTACTGGGCTCTGTCGGGCTCTGTCGGGTTCTGTCGGGCTCTGTCGGGCTCTGTCGGGCCCTGTCGGGCCCTGTCGGGCTCTGTCGGGCCCTGTCGGGCTCTGTCGGGCTCTGTCGGGCTCTGTCGGGCTCTACTGGGCTCTGTCGGGTTCTACTGGGCTCTACTGGGCCCTGTCGGGCTCTGTCGGGCTCTGTCGGGCTCTGTCGGGCTCTACTGGGCTCTACTGTTCCCTGTCGGGCCCTGTCGGGCTCTGTCGGGCTCTCTCGGGCTCTGTCGGGCTCTGTCGGGCTCTACTGGGCCCTGTCGGGCTCTGTCGGGCTCTGTTGGGCTCTGTCGGGCTCTGTCGGGCTCTGTCGGGCCCTGTCGGGCCCTGTCGGGCTCTGTCGGGCTCTGTCGGGCCCTGTCGGGCTCTGTCGGGCTCTGTCGGGCTCAGTCGGGCTCGGTCGGGCTCTACTGGGCTCTGTCGGGCTCTGTCGGGCCCTGTCGGGCCCTGTCAGGCTCTGTCGGGCTCTGTCGGGCTCTACTGGGCTCTGTCGGGCTCTACTGGGCTCTACTAGGCCCTGTCGGGCTCTGTCGGGCTCTGTCGGGCCCTGTCGGGCCCTGTCGGGCTCTGTCGGGCTCTGTCGGGCTCTGTCGGGCCCTGTCGGGCTCTGTCGGGCTCTGTCGGGCCCTGTCGGGCTCTGTCGGGCTCTACTGGGCTCTACTGTTCCCTGTCGGGCCCTGTCGGGCTCTGTCGGGCTCTGTCGGTCTCTGTCGGGCCCTGTCGGGCCCTGTCGGGCTCTGTCGGGCTCTGTCGGGCTCTGTCGGGCTCTACTGGGCTCTGTCGGGCTCTGTCGGGCTCTGTCGGGCCCTGTCGGGCCCTGTCGGGCTCTACTGGGCTCTGTCGGGCTCTGTCGGGCCCTGTCGGGCTCTGTCGGGCCCTGTCGGGCTCTGTCGGGCTCTACTGGGCTCTGTCGGGCTCTGTCGGGCCCTGTCGGGCTCTGTCGGGCTCTGTCGGGATCTGTCGGGCTCTGTCGGGCTCTGTCGGGCCCTGTCGGGCTCTGTCGGGCTCTGTCGGGCTCTGTCGGGCTCTAGTGGGCTCTGTCGGGCTCTGTCGGGCCCTGTCGGGCCCTGTCGGGCTCTGTCGGGCTCTGTCGGGTTCTGTCGGGCTCTGTCGGGCTCTGTCGGGCTCTACTGGGCTCTACTGTTCCCTGTCGGGCCCTGTCGGGCTCTGTCGGGCTCTGTCGGGCTCTGTCGGGCCCTGTCGGGCCCTGTCGGGCTCTGTCGGGCTCTGTCGGGCCCTGTCGGGCTCTGTCGGGCTCTGTCGGGCCCTGTCGGGCCCTGTCGGGCTCTGTCGGGCTCTGTCGGGCCCTGTCGGGCTCTGTCGGGCCCTGTCGGGCCCTGTCGGGCTCTGTCGGGCCCTGTCAGGCTCTGTCGGGCTCTGTCGGGCTCTACTGGGCTCTGTCGGGCTCTACTGGGCTCTACTAGGCCCTGTCGGGCTCTGTCGGGCTCTGTCGGGCCCTGTCGGGCCCTGTCGGGCTCTGTCGGGCTCTGTCGGGCTCTGTCGGGCCCTGTCGGGCTCTGTCGGGCTCTGTCGGGCCCTGTCGGGCTCTGTCGGGCTCTACTGGGCTCTACTGTTCCCTGTCGGGCCCTGTCGGGCTCTGTCGGGCTCTGTCGGTCTCTGTCGGGCCCTGTCGGGCCCTGTCGGGCTCTGTCGGGCTCTGTCGGGCTCTGTCGGGCTCTACTGGGCTCTGTCGGGCTCTGTCGGGCTCTGTCGGGCCCTGTCGGGCCCTGTCGGGCTCTACTGGGCTCTGTCGGGCTCTGTCGGGCCCTGTCGGGCTCTGTCGGGCCCTGTCGGGCTCTGTCGGGCTCTACTGGGCTCTGTCGGGCTCTGTCGGGCCCTGTCGGGCTCTGTCGGGCTCTGTCGGGATCTGTCGGGCTCTGTCGGGCTCTGTCGGGCCCTGTCGGGCTCTGTCGGGCTCTGTCGGGCTCTGTCGGGCTCTAGTGGGCTCTGTCGGGCTCTGTCGGGCCCTGTCGGGCCCTGTCGGGCTCTGTCGGGCTCTGTCGGGTTCTGTCGGGCTCTGTCGGGCTCTGTCGGGCTCTACTGGGCTCTACTGTTCCCTGTCGGGCCCTGTCGGGCTCTGTCGGGCTCTGTCGGGCTCTGTCGGGCCCTGTCGGGCCCTGTCGGGCTCTGTCGGGCTCTGTCGGGCCCTGTCGGGCTCTGTCGGGCCCTGTCGGGCCCTGTCGGGCTCTGTCGGGCTCTGTCGGGCTCTGTCGGGCTCTACTGGGCTCTGTCGGGCTCTGTCGGGCTCTGTCGGGCCCTGTCGGGCTCTGTCGGGCTCTGTCGGGCTCTACTGGGCTCTGTCGGGCTCTACTGTGCTCTGCTAGGCCCTGTCGGGCTCTGTCGGGCTCTGTCGGGCTCTGTCGGGCCCTGTCGGGCTCTGTCGGGCCCTGTCGGGCCCTGTCAGGCTCTGTCGGGGTCTGTCGGGCTCTGTCGGGCTCTGTCGGGCTCTACTGGGCTCTGTCGGGCCCTGTCGGGCTCTGTCGGGCTCTGTCGGGCTCTGTCGGGCTCTACTGGGCTCTGTCGGGCTCTACTGGGCTCTGTCGGGCTCTGTCGGGCCCTGTAGGGCCCTGTCGGGCTCTGTCGGGCTCTGTCGGGCTCTGTCGGGCTCTACTGCGCCCTGTCGGGCCCTGTCGGGCTCTGTCGGGCTCTGTCGGGCTCTACTGGGCTCTGTCGGGCCCTGTCGGGCTCTGTCGGGCTCTGTCGGGCTCTGTCGGGCCCTGTCGGGCTCTACTGGGCTCTGTCGGGCTCTGTCGGGCCCTGTCGGGCTCTGTCGGGCCCTGTCGGACTCTGTCGGGCTCTGTCGGGCTCTGTCAGGCTCTACTGGGCCCTGTCGGGCTCTATCGGACACTGTCGGGCTCTTTCGGGCCCTGTCGGGCTCTGTCGGGCCCTGTCGGGCTCTGTCGGGCTCTGTCGGGCGCTGTCGGGCTCTACTGGGCCCTCTCGGGCTCTGTCGGGCTCTGTCGGGCTCTGTCGGGCTCTACTGGGCTCTGTCGGGCTCTGTCGGGCCCTGTCGGGCCCTGTCGGGCTCTGTCGGGCTCTGTCGGGCTCTGTCGGGCCCTGTCGGGCCCTGTCGAGCTCTGTCGGGCTCTGTCGGGCTCTGTCAGGCTCTACTGGGCTCTGTCGGGCTCTGTCGGGTTCTGTCGGGCTCTGTCGGGCTCTGTCGGGCCCTGTCGGGCCCTGTCGGGCTCTGTCGGGCCCTGTCGGGCTCTGTCGGGCTCTGTCGGGCTCTGTCGGGCTCTACTGGGCTCTGTCGGGTTCTACTGGGCTCTACTGGGCCCTGTCGGGCTCTGTCGGGCTCTGTCGGGCTCTGTCGGGCTCTACTGGGCTCTACTGTTCCCTGTCGGGCCCTGTCGGGCTCTGTCGGGCTCTCTCGGGCTCTGTCGGGCTCTGTCGGGCTCTACTGGGCCCTGTCGGGCTCTGTCGGGCTCTGTTGGGCTCTGTCGGGCTCTGTCGGGCTCTGTCGGGCTCTACTGGGCCCTGTCGGGCCCTGTCAGGCTCTGTCGGGCTCTGTCGGGCTCTACTGGGCTCTGTCGGGCTCTACTGGGCTCTACTAGGCCCTGTCGGGCTCTGTCGGGCTCTGTCGGGCCCTGTCGGGCCCTGTCGGGCTCTGTCGGGCTCTGTCGGGCTCTGTCAGGCCCTGTCGGGCTCTGTCGGGCTCTGTCGGGCCCTGTCGGGCTCTGTCGGGCTCTACTGGGCTCTACTGTTCCCTGTCGGGCCCTGTCGGGCTCTGTCGGGCTCTGTCGGTCTCTGTCGGGCCCTGTCGGGCCCTGTCGGGCTCTGTCGGGCTCTGTCGGGCTCTGTCGGGCTCTACTGGGCTCTGTCGGGCTCTGTCGGGCTCTGTCGGGCCCTGTCGGGCCCTGTCGGGCTCTACTGGGCTCTGTCGGGCTCTGTCGGGCCCTGTCGGGCTCTGTCGGGCCCTGTCGGGCTCTGTCGGGCTCTACTGGGCTCTGTCGGGCTCTGTCGGGCTCTGTCGGGCCCTGTCGGGCTCTGTCGGGCTCTGTCGGGATCTGTCGGGCTCTGTCGGGCTCTGTCGGGCTCTGTCGGGCCCTGTCGGGCTCTGTCGGGCTCTGTCGGGCTCTGTCGGGCTCTAGTGGGCTCTGTCGGGCTCTGTCGGGCCCTGTCGGGCCCTGTCGGGCTCTGTCGGGCTCTGTCGGGTTCTGTCGGGCTCTGTCGGGCTCTGTCGGGCTCTGTCGGGCTCTACTGGGCTCTACTGTTCCCTGTCGGGCCCTGTCGGGCTCTGTCGGGCTCTGTCGGGCTCTGTCGGGCTCTGTCGGGCCCTGTCGGGCCCTGTCGGGCTCTGTCGGGTTCTGTCGGGCTCTGTCGGGCTCTGTCGGGCCCTGTCGGGCTCTGTCGGGCCCTGTCGGGCCCTGTCGGGCTCTGTCGGGCTCTGTCGGGCTCTGTCGGGCTCTACTGGGCTCTGTCGGGCTCTGTCGGGCTCTGTCGGGCCCTGTCGGGCTCTGTCGGGCTCTGTCGGGCTCTGTCGGGCTCTACTGGGCTCTTTCGGGCTCTACTGTGCTCTGCTAGGCCCTGTCGGGCTCTGTCGGGCTCTGTCGGGCCCTGTCGGGCCCTGTCGGGCTCTGTCGGGCTCTGTCGGGCCCTGTCGGGCCCTGTCAGGCTCTGTTGGGGTCTGTCGGGCTCTGTCGGGCTCTGTCGGGCTCTACTGGGCTCTGTCGGGCTCTGTCGGGCCCTGTCGGGCTCTGTCGGGCTCTGTCGGGCTCTGTCGGGCTCTACTGGGCTCTGTCGGGCTCTACTGGGCTCTGTCGGGCTCTGTCGGGCCCTGTAGGGCCCTGTCGGGCTCTGTCGGGCTCTGTCGGGCTCTACTGCGCCCTGTCGGGCCCTGTCGGGCTCTGTCGGGCTCTGTCGGTCTCTACTGGGCTCTGTCGGGCTCTGTCGGGCTCTGTCGGGCTCTGTCGGGCCCTGTCGGGCTCTACTGGGCTCTGTCGGGCTCTGTCGGGCCCTGTCGGGCTCTGTCGGGCCCTGTCGGGCTCTGTCGGGCTCTACTGGGCTCTGTCGGGCTCTGTCGGGCTCTGTCGGGCTCTGTCGGGATCTGTCGGGCTCTGTCGGGCTCTGTCGGGCTCTACTGGGCTCTGTCGGGCCCTGTCGGGCCCTGTCGGGCTCTGTCGGGCTCTGTCGGGCTCTACTGGGCTCTGTCGGGCCCTGTCGGGCCCTGTCGGGCCCTGTCGGGCTCTGTCGGGCTCTGTCGGGCTCTACTGGGCCCTGTCGGGCCCTGTCGGGCTCTGTCGGGCTCTGTCGAGCTCTACTGGGCTCTGTCGGGCTCTGTCAGGCCCTGTCGGGCCCTGTCGGGCCCTGTCGGGCTCTGTCGGGCTCTGTCGGGCTCTGTCGGGCTCTACTGGGCCCTGTCGGGCTCTGTCGGGCTCTGTCGGGCTCTGTCGGGCCCTGTCCGGCTCTGTCGGGCTCTGTCGGGCTCTGTCGGGCCCTGTCAGGCTCTGTCGGGTCCTGTCGGGCCCTGTCGGGCTCTGTCGGGCTCTGTCGGGCTCTGTCGGGCTCTATTGGGCCCTGTCGGGCCCTGTCGGGCTCTGTCGGGCTCTGTCGGGCCCTGTCGGGCTCTGTCGGGCCCTGTCGGGCCCTGTCGGGCTCTGTCGGGCTCTGTCTGGCCCTGTCGGGCTCTGTCGGGCTCTACTGGGCCCTGTCGGCCCCTGTCGGGCTCTGTCGGGCTCTGTCGGGCCCTGTCGGGCCCTGTCGGGCTCTGTCGGGCTCTGTCGGGCTCTACTGGGCTCTGTCGGGCTCTGTCGGGCTCTGTCGGGCTCTGTCGGGCTCTGTCGGACTCTGTCGTGCTCTGTCGGGCTCTGTCAGGCTCTACTGGGCCCTGTCGGGCTCTATCGGGCACTGTCGGGCTCTTTCGGGCCCTGTCGGGCTCTGTCGGGCCCTGTCGGGCTCTGTCGGGCCCTGTCGGGCTTTGTCGGGCTCTGTCGGGCCCTGTCGGGCTTTGTCGGGCTCTGTCGAGCTCTGTCGGGCTCTGTGAGGCTCTACTGGGCCCTGTCGGGCTCTGTCGGGCTCTGTCGGGCCCTGTCGGGCTCTGTCGGGCCCTGTCAGGCTCTGTCGGGCTCTGTCGGGCTCTGTCGGGCTCTGTAGGGCTCTGTCGGGCCCTGTCGGGCTCTACTGGGCTCTGTCGGGCTCTGTCGGGCCCTGTCGTGCTCTGTCGGGCTCTGTCGGGCTCTACTGGGCTCTGTCGGGCTCTGTCGGGCCCTGTAGGGCCCTGTCGGGCTCTGTCGGGCTCTGTCGGGCTCTACTGCTCCCTGTCGGCCCTGTCGGGATCTGTCGGGCTCTGTCGGGCTCTACTGGGCTCTGTCGGGCTCTGTCCGGCTCTGTCGGGCTCTGTCGGGCCCTGTCGGGCTCTGTCGGGCCCTGTCGGGCTCTGTCGGGCCCTGTCGGGCTGTGTCGGGCTCTGTCGGGCTCTGTCGGGCTCTACTGGGCTCTGTCGGGCTCTGTCGGGCCCTGTCGGGCCCTGTCGGGCCCTGTCGGGCTCTGTCGGGCTCTGTCGGGCTCTGTCGGGCCCTGTCGGGCTCTCTCGGGCTCTACTGGGCTCTGTCGGGCCCTGTCGGGCCCTGTCGGGCTTTGTCGGGCTCTGTCGAGCTCTGTCGGGCTCTGTGAGGCTCTACTGGGCCCTGTCGGGCTCTGTCGGGCCCTGTCGGGCCCTGTCGGGCTCTGTCGGGCTCTGTCGGGCTCTGTCGGGCTCTACTGGGCCCTGTCGGGCTCTGTCGGGCTCTGTCGGGCTCTGTCGGGCTCTACTGTGCTCTGTCGGGCTCTGTCGGGCGCTGTCGGGCCCTGTCGGGCTCTGTCGGGCTCTGTCGAGCTCTGTCGGGCTCTGTGAGGCTCTACTGGGCCCTGTCGGGCTCTGTCGGGCTCTGTCGGGCCCTGTCGGGCTCTGTCGGGCCCTGTCAGGCTCTGTCGGGCTCTGTCGGGCTCTGTCGGGCTCTGTAGGGCTCTGTCGGGCCCTGTCGGGCTCTACTGGGCTCTGTCGGGCTCTGTCGGGCCCTGTCGTGCTCTGTCGGGCTCTGTCGGGCTCTACTGGGCTCTGTCGGGCTCTGTCGGGCCCTGTAGGGCCCTGTCGGGCTCTGTCGGGCTCTGTCGGGCTCTACTGCTCCCTGTCGGCCCTGTCGGGATCTGTCGGGCTCTGTCGGGCTCTACTGGGCTCTGTCGGGCTCTGTCCGGCTCTGTCGGGCTCTGTCGGGCCCTGTCGGGCTCTGTCGGGCCCTGTCGGGCTCTGTCGGGCCCTGTCGGGCTCTGTCGGGCTCTGTCGGGCTCTGTCGGGCTCTACTGGGCTCTGTCGGGCTCTGTCGGGCCCTGTCGGGCCCTGTCGGGCCCTGTCGGGCTCTGTCGGGCTCTGTCGGGCTCTGTCGGGCCCTGTCGGGCTCTCTCGGGCTCTACTGGGCTCTGTCGGGCCCTGTCGGGCCCTGTCGGGCTTTGTCGGGCTCTGTCGAGCTCTGTCGGGCTCTGTGAGGCTCTACTGGGCCCTGTCGGGCTCTGTCGGGCCCTGTCGGGCCCTGTCGGGCTCTGTCGGGCTCTGTCGGGCTCTGTCGGGCTCTACTGGGCCCTGTCGGGCTCTGTCGGGCTCTGTCGGGCTCTGTCGGGCTCTACTGTGCTCTGTCGGGCTCTGTCGGGCGCTGTCGGGCCCTGTCGGGCTCTGTCGGGCTCTGTCGGGCTCTGTCGGGCCCTGTCGGGCCCTGTCGAGCTCTGTCGGGCTCTGTCGGGCTCTGTCAGGCTCTACTGGGCTCTGTCGGGCTCTGTCGGGTTCTGTCGGGCTCTGTCGGGCTCTGTCGGGCCCTGTCGGGCCCTGTCGGGCTCTGTCGGGCCCTGTCGGGCTCTGTCGGGCTCTGTCGGGCTCTGTCGGGCTCTACTGGGCTCTGTCGGGTTCTACTGGGCTCTACTGGGCCCTGTCGGGCTCTGTCGTTCTCTGTCGGGCTCTGTCGGGCTCTACTGGGCTCTACTGTTCCCTGTCGGGCCCTGTCGGGCTCTGTCGGGCTCTCTCGGGATCTGTCGGGCTCTGTCGGCCTCTACTGGGCCCTGTCGGGCTCTGTCGGGCTCTGTTGGGCTCTGTCGGGCTCTGTCGGGCCCTGTCGGGCCCTGTCAGGCTCTGTCGGGTTCTGTCGGGCTCTGTCGGGCTCTGTCGGGCCCTGTCGGGCTCTGTCGGGCTCTGTCGGGCCCTGTCGGGCTCTGTCGGGCTCTGTCGGGCTCTGTCGGGCTCTACTGGGCTCTGTCGGGCTCTGTCGGGCCCTGTCGGGCCCTGTCAGGCTCTGTCGGGCTCTGTCGGGCTCTACTGGGCTCTGTCGGGCTCTACTGGGCTCTACTAGGCCCTGTCGGGCTCTGTCGGGCTCTGTCGGGCCCTGTCGGGCCCTGTCGGGCTCTGTCGGGCTCTGTCGGGCTCTGTCGGGATCTGTCGGGCTCTGTCGGGATCTGTCGGGCTCTACTGGGCCCTGTCGGGCCCTGTCGGGCCCTGTCGGGCTCTGTCGGGCTCTGTCGGGCCCTGTCGGGCTCTGTCGGGCTCTACTGGGCCCTGTCGGGCCCTGTCGGGCCCTGTCGGGCTCTGTCGGGCCCTGTCGGGCTCTGTCGGGCTCTACTGGGCCCTGTCGGGCCCTGTCGGGCCCTGTCGGGCTCTGTCGGGCCCTGTCGGGCTCTGTCGGGCCCTGTCGGGCTTTGTCGGGCTCTGTCGGGCCCTGTCAGGCCCTGTCGGGCTCTGTCGGGCCCTGTCGGGCTCTGTCGGGCACTGTCGGGCTCTTTCGGGCCCTGTCGGGCTCTGTCGGGCCCTGTCGGGCCCTGTCGGGCCCTGTCGGGCTTTGTCGGGCTCTGTCGGGCCCTGTCGGGCTTTGTCGGGCTCTGTCGAGCTCTGTCGGGCTCTGTGAGGCTCTACTGGGCCCTGTCGGGCTCTGTCGGGCTCTGTCGGGCCCTGTCGAGCTCTGTCGGGCCCTGTCAGGCTCTGTCGGGCTCTGTCGGGCTCTGTCGGGCTCTGTAGGGCTCTGTCGGGCCCTGTCGGGCTCTACTGGGCTCTGTCGGGCTCTGTCGGGCCCTGTCGGGCTCTGTCGGGCTCTGTCGGGCTCTGTCGGCCTCTACTGGGCTCTGTTGGGCTCTGTCGGGCCCTGTAGGGCCCTGTCGGGCTCTGTCGGGCTCTGTCGGGCTCTACTGCTCCCTGTCGGCTCTGTCGGGCTCTGTCGGGCTCTGTCGGGCTCTACTGGGCTCTGTCGGGCTCTGTCGGGCTCTGTCGGGCTCTGTCGGGCCCTGTCGGGCTCTACTGGGCTCTGTCGGGCTCTGTCGGGCCCTGTCGGGCTCTGTCGGGCCCTGTCGGGCTCTGTCGGGCCCTGTCGGGCTCTGTCGGGCTCTGTCGGGCTCTACTGGGCTCTGTCGGGCTCTGTCGGGCCCTGTCGGGCTCTCTCGGGCTCTACTGGGCCCTGTCGGGCCCTGTCGGGCCCTGTCGGGCTCTGTCGGGCCCTGTCGGGCCCTGCCGGGATCTGTCGGGCTCTGTCGGGCTCTACTGGGCTCTGTCGGGCTCTGTCGGGCCCTGTCGGGCTCTGTCGGGCCCTGTCGGACTCTGTCGGGCTCTGTCGGGCTCTGTCAGGCTCTACTGGGCCCTGTCGGGCTCTATCGGGCACTGTCGGGCTCTTTCGGGCCCTGTCGGGCTCTGTCGGGCCCTGTCGGGATCTGTCGGGCTCTGTCGGGCTCTGTCGGGCTCTACTGGGCCCTGTCGGGCTCTGTCGGGCTCTGTCGGGCTCTGTCGGGCTCTACTGGGCTCTGTCGGGCCCTGTCGGGCCCTGTCGGGCTCTGTCGGGCTCTGTCGGGCTCTGTCGGGCCCTGTCGGGCCCTGTCGAGCTCTGTCGGGCTCTGTCGGGCTCTGTCAGGCTCTACTGGGCTCTGTCGGGCTCTGTCGGGTTCTGTCGGGCTCTGTCGGGCTCTGTCGGGCCCTGTCGGGCCCTGTCGGGCTCTGTCGGGCCCTGTCGGGCTCTGTCGGGCTCTGTCGGGCTCTGTCGGGCTCTACTGGGCTCTGTCGGGTTCTACTGGGCTCTACTGGGCCCTGTCGGGCTCTGTCGGGCTCTGTCGGGCTCTGTCGGGCTCTACTGGGCTCTACTGTTCCCTGTCGGGCCCTGTCGGGCTCTGTCGGGCTCTGTCGGGCTCTCTCGGGCTCTGTCGGGCTCTACTGGGCCCTGTCGGGCTCTGTCGGGCTCTGTCGGGCTCTGTTGGGCTCTGTCGGGCTCTGTCGGGCTCTGTCGGGCCCTGTCGGGCCCTGTCGGGCTCTGTCGGGCTCTGTCGGGCCCTGTCGGGCTCTGTCGGGCTCTGTCGGGCTCGGTCGGGCTCTACTGGGCTCTGTCGGGCTCTGTCGGGCCCTGTCGGGCCCTGTCAGGCTCTGTCGGGCTCTGTCGGGCTCTACTGGGCTCTGTCGGGCTCTACTGGGCTCTACTAGGCCCTGTCGGGCTCTGTCGGGCTCTGTCGGGCCCTGTCGGGCCCTGTCGGGCTCTGTCGGGCTCTGTCGGGCTCTGTCGGGCCCTGTCGGGCTCTGTCGGGCTCTGTCGGGCCCTGTCGGGCTCTGTCGGGCTCTACTGGGCTCTACTGTTCCCTGTCGGGCCCTGTCGGGCTCTGTCGGGCTCTGTCGGTCTCTGTCGGGCCCTGTCGGGCCCTGTCGGGCTCTACTGGGCTCTGTCGGGCTCTGTCGGGCCCTGTCGGGCTCTGTCGGGCCCTGTCGGGCTCTGTCGGGCTCTACTGGGCTCTGTCGGGCTCTGTCGGGCCCTGTCGGGCTCTGTCGGGATCTGTCGGGCTCTGTCGGGCTCTGTCGGGCTCTGTCGGGCCCTGTCGGGCTCTGTCGGGCTCTGTCGGGCTCTGTCGGGCTCTAGTGGGCTCTGTCGGGCTCTGTCGGGCTCTGTCGGGCCCTGTCGGGCCCTGTCGGGCTCTGTCGGGCTCTGTCGGGTTCTGTCGGGCTCTGTCGGGCTCTGTCGGGCTCTGTCGGGCTCTACTGGGCTCTACTGTTCCCTGTCGGGCCCTGTCGGGCTCTGTCGGGCTCTGTCGGGCTCTGTCGGGCTCTGTCGGGCCCTGTCGGGCCCTGTCGGGCTCTGTCGGGTTCTGTCGGGCTCTGTCGGGCTCTGTCGGGCCCTGTCGGGCTCTGTCGGGCCCTGTCGGGCCCTGTCGGGCTCTGTCGGGCTCTGTCGGGCTCTGTCGGGCTCTACTGGGCTCTGTCGGGCTCTGTCGGGCTCTGTCGGGCCCTGTCGGGCTCTGTCGGGCTCTGTCGGGCTCTGTCGGGCTCTACTGGGCTCTGTCGGGCTCTACTGGGCTCTACTAGGCCCTGTCGGGCTCTGTCGGGCTCTGTCGGGCTCTGTCGGGCCCTGTCGGGCTCTGTCGGGCTCTGTCGGGCCCTGTCGGGCCCTGTCAGGCTCTGTTGGGTTCTGTCGGGCTCTGTCGGGCTCTGTCGGGCTCTACTGGGCTCTGTCGGGCTCTGTCGGGCCCTGTCGGGCTCTGTCGGGCTCTGTCGGGCTCTGTCGGGCTCTACTGGGCTCTGTCGGGCTCTACTGGGCTCTGTCGGGCTCTGTCGGGCCCTGTAGGGCCCTGTCGGGCTCTGTCGGGCTCTGTCGGGCTCTACTGCGCCCTGTCGGGCCCTGTCGGGCTCTGTCGGGCTCTGTCGGTCTCTACTGGGCTCTGTCGGGCTCTGTCGGGCTCTGTCGGGCCCTGTCGGGCTCTGTCGGGATCTGTCGGGCTCTGTCGGGCTCTGTCGGGCTCTACTGGGCTCTGTCGGGCCCTGTCGGGCCCTGTCGGGCTCTGTCGGGCTCTGTCGGGCTCTACTGGGCTCTGTCGGGCCCTGTCGGGCCCTGTCGGGCCCTGTCGGGCTCTGTCGGGCTCTGTCGGGCTCTACTGGGCCCTGTCGGGCCCTGTCGGGCTCTGTCGGGCTCTGTCGAGCTCTACTGGGCTCTGTCGGGCTCTGTCAGGCCCTGTCGGGCCCTGTCGGGCCCTGTCGGGCTCTGTCGGGCTCTGTCGGGCTCTGTCGGGCTCTACTGGGCCCTGTCGGGCTCTGTCGGGCTCTGTCGGGCTCTGTCGGGCCCTGTCCGGCTCTGTCGGGCTCTGTCGGGCTCTGTCGGGCCCTGTCAGGCTCTGTCGGGTCCTGTCGGGCCCTGTCGGGCTCTGTCGGGCTCTGTCGGGCTCTGTCGGGCTCTATTGGGCCCTGTCGGGCCCTGTCGGGCCCTGTCGGGCTCTGTCGGGCTCTGTCGGGCCCTGTCGGGCCCTGTCGGGCTCTGTCGGGCTCTGTCGGGCTCTACTGGGCTCTGTCGGGCCCTGTCGGGCCCTGTCGGGCTCTGTCGGGCTCTACTGGGCCCTGTCGGGCTCTGTCGGGCCCTGTCGGGCCCTGTCGGGCCCTGTCGGGCTCTGTCGGGCTCTGTCGGGCTCTGTCGGGTCCTGTCGGGCTCTGTCGGGCTCTGTCGGGCCCTGTCGGGCCCTGTCAGGCTCTGTCGGGCTCTGTCGGGCTCTGTCGGGCTCTGTAGGGCTCTGTCGGGCCCTGTCGGGCTCTACTGGGCTCTGTCGGGCTCTGTCGGTCTCTGTCGGGCTCTGTCGGGCTCTACTGCGCCCTGTCGGGCCCTGTCGGGCTCTGTCGGGCTCTGTCGGGCTCGGTCGGGCTCTACTGGGCTCTGTCGGGCTCTGTCGGGCCCTGTCGGGCCCTGTCAGGCTCTGTCGGGCTCTGTCGGGCTCTACTGGGCTCTGTCGGGCTCTGTCGGGCTCTGTCGGGCCCTGTCGGGCTCTGTAGGGCTCTGTCGGGCCCTGTCGGGCCCTGTCGGGCTCTGTCGGGCTCTGTCGGGCCCTGTCGGGCTCTGTCGGGCTCTGTCGGGCCCTGTCGGGCTCTGTCGGGCTCTACTGGGCTCTACTGTTCCCTGTCGGGCCCTGTCGGGCTCTGTCGGGCTCTGTCTGTCTCTGTCGGGCCCTGTCGGGCCCTGTCGGGCTCTGTCGGGCTCTGTCGGGCTCTGTCGGGCTCTAGTGGGCTCTGTCGGGCTCTGTCGGATTCTGTCGGGCGCTGTCGGGCCCTGTCAGGCTCTGTCGGGCTCTGTCGGGTTCTATCGGGCTCTGTCGGGCTCTGTCGGGCTCTGTCGGGCTCTACTGGGCTCTACTGTTCCCTGTCGGGCTCTGTCGGGCTCTGTCGGGCTCTCCGGGCTCTGTCGGGCTCTGTCGGGCTCTACTGGGCCCTGTCGGGCTCTGTCGGGCTCTGTCGGGCTCGGTCGGGCCCTGTCGGGCCCTGTCGGGCTCTGTCGGGCCCTGTCGGGCTCTGTCGGGCTCTGTCGGGCCCTGTCGGGCTCTGTCGGGCTCTGTCGGGCCCTGTCGGGGTCTGTCGGGCTCTGTCGGGCTCTGTCGGGCTCTACTGGGCTCTGTCGGGCCCTGTCGGGCCCTGTCGGGCTCTGTCGGGCTCTGTCGGGCTCTGTCGGGCTCTACTGGGCTCTGTCGGGCTCTACCGGGCTCTACTAGGCCCTGTCGGGCTCTGTCGGGCTCTGTCGGGCTCTGTCGGGCCCTGTCGGGCTCTGTCGGGCTCTGTCGGGCCCTGTCGGGCCCTGTCAGGCTCTGTCGGGGTCTGTCGGGCTCTGTCGGGCTCTGTCGGGCTCTACTGGGCTCTGTCGGGCTCTGTCGGGCTCTGTCGGGCTCTGTCGGGCTCTGTCGGGCTCTACTGGGCTCTGTCGGGCTCTACTGGGCTCTACTGTTCCCTGTCGGGCCCTGTCGGGCTCTGTCGGGCTCTGTCGGTCTCTGTCGCGCCCTGTCGGGCCCTGTCGGGCTCTGTCGGGCTCTGTCGGGCTCTAGTGGGCTCTGTCGGGCTCTGTCGGGCTCTGTCGGGCCCTGTCGGGCCCTGTCGGGCTCTGGCGGGCTCTGTCGGGTTCTGTCGGGCTCTGTCGGGCTCTGTCGGGCTCTGTCGGGCTCTACTGGGCTCTACTGTTCCCTGTCGGGCCCTGTCGGGCTCTGTCGGGCTCTCTCGGGCTCTGTCGGGCTCTGTCGGGCTCTACTGGGCCCTGTCGGGCTCTGTCGGGCTCTGTCGGGCTCTGTCGGGCCCTGTCGGGCCCTGTCGGGCTCTGTCGGGTTCTGTCGGGCTCTGTCGGGCCCTGTCGGGCTCTGTCGGGCTCTGTCGGGCCCTGTCGGGGTCTGTCGGGCTCTGTCGGGCTCTGTCGGGCTCTACTGGGCTCTCTCGGGCCCTGTCGGGCCCTGTCGGGCTCCGTCGGGCTCTGTCGGGCTCTGTCGGGCTCTACTGGGCTCTGTCGGGCTCTACCGGGCTCTACTAGGCCCTGTCGGGCTCTGTCGGGCTCTGTTGGGCTCTGTCGGGCCCTGTCGGGCTCTGTCGGGCCCTGTCGGGCCCTGTCAGGCTCTGTTGGGGTCTGTCGGGCTCTGTCGGGCTCTGTCGGGCTCTACTGGGCTCTGTTGGGCTCTGTCGGGCTCTGTCGGGCTCTGTCGGGCTCTGTCGGGCTCTACTGGGCTCTGTCGGGCTCTACTGGGCTCTGTCGGGCTCTGTCGGGCCCTGTAGGGCCCTGTCGGGCTCTGTCGGGCTCTGTCGGGCTCTACTGCGCCCTGTCGGGCCCTGTCGGGCTCTGTCGGGCTCTGTCGGGCTCTGTCGGGCTCTGTCGGGCCCTGTCGGGCTCTACTGGGCTCTGTCGGGCTCTGTCGGGCCCTGTCGGGTTCTGTCGGGCCCTGTCGGGCTCTGTCGGGCTCTACTGGGCTCTGTCGGGCTCTGTCGGGCCCTGTCGGGCTCTGTCGGGCTCTGTCGGGATCTGTCGGGCTCTGTCGGGCTCTGTCGGGCCCTGTCGGGCTCTGTCGGCCTCTGTCGGGCTCTGTCGGGCTCTGTCGGGCTCTAGTGGGCTCTGTCGGGCTCTGTCGGGCCCTGTCGGGCCCTGTCGGGCTCTGTCGGGCTCTGTCGGGCTCTGTCGGGCTCTGTCAGGCTCTGTCGGGCTCTACTGGGCTCTACTGTTCCCTGTCGGGCCCTGTCGGGCTCTGTCGGGCTCTGTCGGGCTCTGTCGGGCTCTGTCGGGCTCTACTGAGCCCTGTCGGGCTCTGTCGGGCTCTGTTGGGCTCTGTCGGGCTCTGTCGGGCTCTGTCGGGCCCTGTCGGGCCCTGTCGGGCTCTGTCGAGTTCTGTCGGGCTCTGTCGGGCCCTGTCGGGCTCTGTCGGGCTCTGTCGGGCCCTGTCGGGCTCTGTCGGGCTCTGTCGGGCTCTGTCGCGCCCTGTAGGGCCCTGTAGGGCCCTGTCGGGCTCTGTCGGGCTCTGTTGGGCTCTACTGCGCCCTGTCGGGCCCTGTCGGGCTCTGTCGGGCTCTGTCGGGCTCTACTGGGATCTGTCGGGCTCTGTCGGGCTCTGTCGGGCTCTACTGGGCTCTACTGTTCCCTGTCGGGCCCTGTCGGGCTCTGTCGGGCTCTCTCGGGCTCTGTCGGGCTCTGTCGGGCTCTACTGGGCCCTGTCGGGCTCTGTCGGGCTCTGTTGGGCTCTGTCGGGCTCTGTCGGGCCCTGTCGGGCTCTGTCGGGCTCTGTCGGGCTCTGTCGGGCTCTACTGGGCTCTGTCGGGCTCTACTGGGCTCTACTAGGCCCTGTCGGGCTCTGTCGGGCTCTGTAGGGCTCTGTCGGGCCCTGTCGGGCTCTGTCGGGCTCTGTCGGGCCCTGTCGGGCCCTGTCAGGCTCTGCTGGGGTCTGTCGGGCTCTGTCGGGCTCTGTCGGGCTCTACTGGGCTCTGTCGGGCTCTGTCGGGACCTGTCGGGCTCTGTCGGGCTCTGTCGGGCTCTACTGGCCTCTGTCGGGCTCTACTGGGCTCTGTCGGGCTCTGTCGGGCCCTGTAGGGCCCTGTCGGGCTCTGTCGGGCTCTGTCGGGCTCTGTCGGGCTCTGTCGGGCCCTGTCGGGCTCTGTTGCGCCCTGTCGGGCTCTGTCGGGCTCTGTCGGGCCCTGTCGGGCCCTGTCGGGCCCTGTCGGGCCCTGTCGGGCTCTGTCGGGCTCTGTCGGGCTCTAGTGGGCTCTGTTGGGCTCTGTCGGGCTCTGTCGGGCCCTGTCGGGCCCTGTCGGGCTCTGTCGGGTTCTGTCGGGCTTTGTCGGGCTCTGTCGGGCTCTGTCAGGCTCTGTCGGGCTCTACTGGGCTCTACTGTTCCCTGTCGGGCCCTGTCGGGCTCTGTCGGTCTCTCTCGGGCTCTGTCGGGCTCTGTCGGGCTCTACTGGGCCCTGTCGGGCTCTGTCGGGCTCTGTCGGGCTCTGTCGGGCTCTGTTGGGCTCTGTCGGGCTCTGTCGGGCCCTGTCGGGCCCTGTCGGGCTCTGTCGGGTTCTGTCGGGCTCTGTCGGGCTCTGTCGGGCTCTGTCGGGCTCTGTCGGGCTCTACTGGGCTCTGTCGGGACCTGTCGGGCCCTGTCGGGCCCTGTCGGGCCCTGTCGGGCTCTGTCGGGCTCTGTCGGGCTCTGTCGGGCCCTGTCGGGCTCTCTCGGGCTCTACTGGGCCCTGTCGGGCCCTGTCGGGCCCTGTCGGGCTTTGTCGGGCTCTGTCGAGCTCTGTCGGGCTCTGTGAGGCTCTACTGGGCCCTGTCGGGCTCTGTCGGGCCCTGTCGGGCCCTGTCGGGCTCTGTCGGGCTCTGTCGGGCTGTGTCGGGCTCTACTGGGCCCTGTCGGGCTCTGTCGGGCTCTGTCGGGCTCTGTCGGGCTCTACTGGGCTCTGTCGGGCTCTGTCGGGCCCTGTCGGGCCCTGTCGGGCTCTGTCGGGCTCTGTCGGGCTCTGTCGGGCCCTGTCGGGCCCTGTCGAGCTCTGTCGGGCTCTGTCGGGCTCTGTCAGGCTCTACTGGGCTCTGTCGGACTCTGTCGGGTTCTGTCGGGCTCTGTCGGGCTCTGTCGGGCCCTGTCGGGCCCTGTCGGGCTCTGTCGGGCCCTGTCGGGCTCTGTCGGGCTCTGTCGGGCTCTGTTGGGCTCTACTGGGCTCTGTCGGGTTCTACTGGGCTCTACTGGGCCCTGTCGGGCTCTGTCGGGCTCTGTCGGGCTCTGTCGGGCTCTACTGGGCTCTACTGTTCCCTGTCGGGCCCTGTCGGGCTCTGTCGGGCTCTCTCGGGATCTGTCGGGCTCTGTCGGCCTCTACTGGGCCCTGTCGGGCTCTACTGAGCCCTGTCGGGCCCTGTCGGGTTCTGTCGGGCTCTGTCGGGCTCTGTCGGGCCCTGTCGGGCCCTGTCGGGCTCTGTCGGGCTCTGTCGGGCCCTGTCGGGCTCTGTCGGGCTCTGTCGGGCTCGGTCGGGCTCTACTGGGCTCTGTCGGGCTCTGTCGGGCCCTGTCGGGCCCTGTCAGGCTCTGTCGGGCTCTGTCGGGCTCTACTGGGCTCTGTCGGGCTCTACTGGGCTCTACTAGGCCCTGTCGGGCTCTGTCGGGCTCTGTCGGGCCCTGTCGAGCCCTGTCGGGCTCTGTCGGGCTCTGTCGGGCTCTGTCGGGCCCTGTCGGGCTCTGTCGGGCTCTGTCGGGCCCTGTCGGGCTCTGTCGGGCTCTACTGGGCTCTACTGTTCCCTGTCGGGCCCTGTCGGGCTCTGTCGGGCTCTGTCGGTCTCTGTCGGGCCCTGTCGGGCCCTGTCGGGCTCTGTCGGGCTCTGTCGGGCTCTAGTGGGCTCTGTCGGGCTCTGTCGGGCTCTGTCGGGCCCTACCGGGCCCTGTCGGGCTCTGTCGGGCTCTGTCGGGTTCTATCGGGCTCTGTCGGGCTCTGTCGGGCTCTGTCGGGCTCTACTGGGCTCTACTGTTCCCTGTCGGGCCCTGTCGGGCTCTGTCGGGCTCTCCGGGCTCTGTCGGGCTCTGTCGGGCTCTACTGGGCCCTGTCGGGCTCTGTCGGGCTCTGTCGGGCCCTGTCGGGCCCTGTCGGGCTCTGTCGGGCCCTGTCGGGCTCTGTCGGGCTCTGTCGGGCCCTGTCGGGCTCTGTCGGGCTCTGTCGGGCCCTGTCGGGGTCTGTCGGGCTCTGTCGGGCTCTGTCGGGCTCTACTGGGCTCTGTCGGGCCCTGTCGGGCCCTGTCGGGCTCTGTCGGGCTCTGTCGGGCTCTGTCGGGCTCTACTGGGCTCTGTCGGGCTCTACCGGGCTCTACTAGGCCCTGTCGGGCTCTGTCGGGCTCTGTCGGGCTCTGTCGGGCCCTGTCGGGCTCTGTCGGGCTCTGTCGGGCCCTGTCGGGCCCTGTCAGGCTCTGTCGGGGTCTGTCGGGCTCTGTCGGGCTCTGTCGGGCTCTACTGGGCTCTGTCGGGCTCTGTCGGGCTCTGTCGGGCTCTGTCGGGCTCTACTGGGCTCTGTCGGGCTCTACTGGGCTCTACTGTTCCCTGTCGGGCCCTGTCGGGCTCTGTCGGGCTCTGTCGGTCTCTGTCGGGCCCTGTCGGGACCTGTCGGGCTCTGTCGGGCTCTGTCGGGCTCTAGTGGGCTCTGTCGGGCTCTGTCGGGCTCTGTCTGGCCCTGTCGGGCCCTGTCGGGCTCTGTCGGGCTCTGTCGGGTTCTGTCGGGCTCTGTCGGGCTCTGTCGGGCTCTGTCGGGCTCTACTGGGCTCTACTGTTCCCTGTCGGGCCCTGTCGGGCTCTGTCGGGCTCTCTCGGGCTCTGTCGGGCTCTGTCGGGCTCTACTGGGCCCTGTCGGGCTCTGTCGGGCTCTGTCGGGCTCTGTCGGGCTCTGTCGGGCCCTGTCGGGCCCTGTCGGGCTCTGTCGGGTTCTGTCGGGCTCTGTCGGGCCCTGTCGGGCTCTGTCGGGCTCTGTCGGGCCCTGTCGGGGTCTGTCGGGCTCTGTCGGGCTCTGTCGGGCTCTACTGGGCTCTCTCGGGCCCTGTCGGGCCCTGTCGGGCTCCGTCGGGCTCTGTCGAGCTCTGTCGGGCTCTACTGGGCTCTGTCGGGCTCTACCGGGCTCTACTAGGCCCTGTCGGGCTCTGTCGGGCTCTGTTGGGCTCTGTCGGGCCCTGTCGGGCTCTGTCGGGCTCTGTCGGGCCCTGTCGGGCCCTGTCAGGCTCTGTTGGGGTCTGTCGGGCTCTGTCGGGCTCTGTCGGGCTCTACTGGGCTCTGTTGGGCTCTGTCGGGCTCTGTCGGGCTCTGTCGGGCTCTGTCGGGCTCTACTGGGCTCTGTCGGGCTCTACTGGGCTCTGTCGGGCTCTGTCGGGCCCTGTAGGGCCCTGTCGGGCTCTGTCGGGCTCTGTCGGGCTCTACTGCGCCCTGTCGGGCCCTGTCGGGCTCTGTCGGGCTCTGTCGGGCTCTGTCGGGCTCTGTCGGGCCCTGTCGGGCTCTACTGGGCTCTGTCGGGCTCTGTCGGGCCCTGTCGGGCCCTGTCGGGCCCTGTCGGGCTCTGTCGGGCTCTACTGGGCTCTGTCGGGCTCTGTCGGGCCCTGTCGGGCTCTGTCGGGCTCTGTCGGGATCTGTCGGGCTCTACTGAGCCCTGTCGGGCTCTGTCGGGCTCTGTCGGGCTCTGTCGGGCTCTAGTGGGCTCTGTCGGGCTCTGTCGGGCCCTGTCGGGCTCTGTCAGGCTCTGTCGGGCTCTACTGGGCTCTACTGTTCCCTGTCGGGCCCTGTCGGGCTCTGTCGGGCTCTGTCGGGCTCTGTCGGGCTCTGTCGGGCTCTACTGAGCCCTGTCGGGCTCTGTCGGGCTCTGTTGGGCTCTGTCGGGCTCTGTCGGGCTCTGTCGGGCCCTGTCGGGCCCTGTCGGGCTCTGTCGAGTTCTGTCGGGCTCTGTCGGGCCCTGTCGGGCTCTGTCGGGCTCTGTCGGGCCCTGTCGGGCTCTGTCGGGCTCTGTCGGGCTCTGTCGCGCCCTGTAGGGCCCTGTAGGGCCCTGTCGGGCTCTGTCGGGCTCTGTCGGGCTCTACTGCGCCCTGTCGGGCCCTGTCGGGCTCTGTCGGGCTCTGTCGGGCTCTACTGGGCTCTGTCGGGCTCTGTCGGGCTCTGTCGGGCTCTACTGGGCTCTACTGTTCCCTGTCGGGCCCTGTCGGGCTCTGTCGGGCTCTCTCGGGCTCTGTCGGGCTCTGTCGGGCTCTACTGGGCCCTGTCGGGCTCTGTCGGGCTCTGTTGGGCTCTGTCGGGCTCTGTCGGGCCCTGTCGGGCTCTGTCGGGCTCTGTCGGGCTCTGTCGGGCTCTACTGGGCTCTGTCGGGCTCTACTGGGCTCTACTAGGCCCTGTCGGGCTCTGTCGGGCTCTGTAGGGCTCTGTCGGGCCCTGTCGGGCTCTGTCGGGCTCTGTCGGGCCCTGTCGGGCTCTGTCAGGCTCTGTTGGGGTCTGTCGGGCTCTGTCGGGCTCTGTCGGGCTCTACTGGGCTCTGTCGGGCTCTGTCGGGACCTGTCGGGCTCTGTCGGGCTCTGTCGGGCTCTACTGGCCTCTGTCGGGCTCTACTGGGCTCTGTCGGGCTCTGTCGGGCCCTGTAGGGCCCTGTCGGGCTCTGTCGGGCTCTGTCGGGCTCTGTCGGGCTCTGTCGGGCCCTGTCGGGCTCTGTTGCGCCCTGTCGGGCTCTGTCGGGCCCTGTCGGGCCCTGTCGGGCCCTGTCGGGCTCTGTCGGGCTCTGTCGGGCTCTAGTGGGCTCTGTTGGGCTCTGTCGGGCTCTGTCGGGCCCTGTCGGGCCCTGTCGGGCTCTGTCGGGTTCTGTCGGGCTTTGTCGGGCTCTGTCGGGCTCTGTCAGGCTCTGTCGGGCTCTACTGGGCTCTACTGTTCCCTGTCGGGCCCTGTCGGGCTCTGTCGGGCTCTCTCGGGCTCTGTCGGGCTCTGTCGGGCTCTACTGGGCCCTGTCGGGCTCTGTCGGGCTCTGTCGGGCTCTGTCGGGCTCTGTCGGGCCCTGTCGGGCCCTGTCGGGCTCTGTCGGGTTCTGTCGGGCTCTGTCGGGCTCTGTCGGGCCCTGTCGGGCTCTGTCGGGCTCTGTCGGGCCCTGTCGGGGTCTGTCGGGCTCTGTCGGGCTCTGTCGGGCTCTACTGGGCTCTGTCGGGCTCTGTCGGGGCCTGTCGGGCTCTGTCGGGCTCTGTCGGGCTCTGTCGGGCTCTACTGGGCTCTGTCGGGCTCTACCGGGCTCTACTAGGCCCTGTCAGGCTCTGTCGGGCTCTGTCGGGCTCTGTCGGGCCCTGTCGGGCTCTGTCGGGCTCTGTCGGGCCCTGTCGGGCCCTGTCGGGCTCTGTCGGGTTCTGTCGGGCTCTGTCGGGCTCTGTCGGGCCCTGTCGGGCTCTGTCGGGTTCTGTCGGGCTCTGTCGGGCTCTGTCGGGGTCTGTCGGGCTCTACTGGGCTCTACTGTTCCCTGTCGATCCCTATCGGGCCCTGTCGGGCTCTGTCGGGTTCTGTCGGGCTCTGTCGGGCTCTGTCGGGCCCTGTCGGGCTCTGTCGGGCTCTGTCGGGCCCTGTCGGGCTCTGTCGGGCTCTGTCGGGCTCGGTCGGGCTCTACTGGGCTCTGTCGGGCTCTGTCGGGCCCTGTCGGGCCCTGTCAGGCTCTGTCGGGCTCTGTCGGGCTCTACTGGGCTCTGTCGGGCTCTACTGGGCTCTACTAGGCCCTGTCGGGCTCTGTCGGGCTCTGTCGGGCCCTGTCGGGCCCTGTCGGGCTCTGTCGGGCTCTGTCGGGCTCTGTCGGGATCTGTCGGGCTCTGTCGGGATCTGTCGGGCTCTACTGGGCCCTGTCGGGCTCTGTCGGGCCCTGTCGGGCCCTGTCGGGCTCTGTCGGGCTCTGTCGGGCTCTGTCGGGCCCTGTCGGGCTCTGTCGGGCTCTACTGGGCCCTGTCGGGCCCTGTCGGGCCCGGTCGGGCTCTGTCGGGCCCTGTCGGGCTCTGTCGGGCTCTACTGGGCCGTGTCGGGCCCTGTCGGGCCCTGTCGGGCTCTGTCGGGCCCTGTCGGGCTCTGTCGGGCCCTGTCGGGCTTTGTCGGGCTCTGTCGGGCCCTGTCGGGCCCTGTCGGGCTCTGTCGGGCACTGTCGGGCTCTTTCGGGCCCTGTCGGGCTCTGTCGGGCCCTGTCGGGCCCTGTCGGGCCCTGTCGGGCTTTGTCGGGCTCTGTCGGGCCCTGTCGGGCTTTGTCGGGCTCTGTCGAGCTCTGTCGGGCTCTGTGAGGCTCTACTGGGCCCTGTCGGGCTCTGTCGGGCTCTGTCGGGCCCTGTCGGGCTCTGTCGGGCCCTGTCAGGCTCTGTCGGGCTCTGTCGGGCTCTGTCGGGCTCTGTAGGGCTCTGTCGGGCCCTGTCGGGCTCTACTGGGCTCTGTCGGGCTCTGTCGGGCCCTGTCGGGCTCTGTCGGGCTCTGTCGGGCTCTGTCGGGCTCTACTGGGCTCTGTTGGGCTCTGTCGGGCCCTGTAGGGCCCTGTCGGGCTCTGTCGGGCTCTGTCGGACTCTACTTCTCCCTGTCGGCTCTGTCGGGCTCTGTCGGGCTCTGTCGGGCTCTACTGGGCTCTGTCGGGCTCTGTCGGGCTCTGTCGGGCTCTGTCGGGCCCTGTCGGGCTCTACTGGGCTCTGTCGGGCTCTGTCGGGCCCTGTCGGGCTCTGTCGGGCCCTGTCGGGCTCTGTCGGGCCCTGTCGGGCTCTGTCGGGCTCTACTGGGCTCTGTCGGGCTCTGTCGGGCCCTGTCGGGCTCTCTCGGGCTCTACTGGGCCCTGTCGGGCCCTGTCGGGCCCTGTCGGGCTCTGTCGGGCCCTGTCGGGCCCTGCCGGGATCTGTCGGGCTCTACTGGGCTCTACTGTTCCCTGTCGGGCCCTGTCGGGCTCTGTCGGGCTCTGTCGGGCTCTACTGAGCCCTGTCGGGCTCTGTCGGGCTCTGTTGGGCTCTGTCGGGCTCTGTCGGGCTCTGTCGGGCCCTGTCGGGCCCTGTCGGGCTCTGTCGAGTTCTGTCGGGCTCTGTCGGGCCCTGTCGGGCTCTGTCGGGCTCTGTCGGGCCCTGTCGGGCTCTGTCGGGCTCTGTCGGGCTCTGTCGCGCCCTGTAGGGCCCTGTAGGGCCCTGTCGGGCTCTGTCGGGCTCTGTCGGGCTCTACTGCGCCCTGTCGGGCCCTGTCGGGCTCTGTCGGGCTCTGTCGGGCTCTACTGGGCTCTGTCGGGCTCTGTCGGGCTCTGTCGGGCTCTACTGGGCTCTACTGTTCCCTGTCGGGCCCTGTCGGGCTCTGTCGGGCTCTCTCGGGCTCTGTCGGGCTCTGTCGGGCTCTACTGGGCCCTGTCGGGCTCTGTCGGGCTCTGTTGGGCTCTGTCGGGCTCTGTCGGGCCCTGTCGGGCTCTGTCGGGCTCTGTCGGGCTCTGTCGGGCTCTACTGGGCTCTGTCGGGCTCTACTGGGCTCTACTAGGCCCTGTCGGGCTCTGTCGGGCTCTGTAGGGCTCTGTCGGGCCCTGTCGGGCTCTGTCGGGCTCTGTCGGGCCCTGTCGGGCTCTGTCAGGCTCTGTTGGGGTCTGTCGGGCTCTGTCGGGCTCTGTCGGGCTCTACTGGGCTCTGTCGGGCTCTGTCGGGACCTGTCGGGCTCTGTCGGGCTCTGTCGGGCTCTACTGGCCTCTGTCGGGCTCTACTGGGCTCTGTCGGGCTCTGTCGGGCCCTGTAGGGCCCTGTCGGGCTCTGTCGGGCTCTGTCGGGCTCTGTCGGGCTCTGTCGGGCCCTGTCGGGCTCTGTTGCGCCCTGTCGGGCTCTGTCGGGCCCTGTCGGGCCCTGTCGGGCCCTGTCGGGCTCTGTCGGGCTCTGTCGGGCTCTAGTGGGCTCTGTTGGGCTCTGTCGGGCTCTGTCGGGCCCTGTCGGGCCCTGTCGGGCTCTGTCGGGTTCTGTCGGGCTTTGTCGGGCTCTGTCGGGCTCTGTCAGGCTCTGTCGGGCTCTACTGGGCTCTACTGTTCCCTGTCGGGCCCTGTCGGGCTCTGTCGGGCTCTCTCGGGCTCTGTCGGGCTCTGTCGGGCTCTACTGGGCCCTGTCGGGCTCTGTCGGGCTCTGTCGGGCTCTGTCGGGCTCTGTCGGGCTCTGTCGGGCCCTGTCGGGCCCTGTCGGGCTCTGTCGGGTTCTGTCGGGCTCTGTCGGGCTCTGTCGGGCCCTGTCGGGCTCTGTCGGGCTCTGTCGGGCCCTGTCGGGGTCTGTCGGGCTCTGTCGGGCTCTGTCGGGCTCTACTGGGCTCTGTCGGGCTCTGTCGGGGCCTGTCGGGCTCTGTCGGGCTCTGTCGGGCTCTGTCGGGCTCTACTGGGCTCTGTCGGGCTCTACCGGGCTCTACTAGGCCCTGTCGGGCTCTGTCGGGCTCTGTCGGGCTCTGTCGGGCCCTGTCGGGCTCTGTCGGGCTCTGTCGGGCCCTGTCGGGCCCTGTCGGGCTCTGTCGGGTTCTGTCGGGCTCTGTCGGGCTCTGTCGGGCCCTGTCGGGCTCTGTCGGGTTCTGTCGGGCTCTGTCGGGCTCTGTCGGGCTCTGTCGGGCTCTACTGGGCTCTACTGTTCCCTGTCGATCCCTATCGGGCCCTGTCGGGCTCTGTCGGGTTCTGTCGGGCTCTGTCGGGCTCTGTCGGGCCCTGTCGGGCTCTGTCGGGCTCTGTCGGGCCCTGTCGGGCTCTGTCGGGCTCTGTCGGGCTCGGTCGGGCTCTACTGGGCTCTGTCGGGCTCTGTCGGGCCCTGTCGGGCCCTGTCAGGCTCTGTCGGGCTCTGTCGGGCTCTACTGGGCTCTGTCGGGCTCTACTGGGCTCTACTAGGCCCTGTCGGGCTCTGTCGGGCTCTGTCGGGCCCTGTCGGGCCCTGTCGGGCTCTGTCGGGCTCTGTCGGGCTCTGTCGGGATCTGTCGGGCTCTGTCGGGATCTGTCGGGCTCTACTGGGCCCTGTCGGGCTCTGTCGGGCCCTGTCGGGCCCTGTCGGGCTCTGTCGGGCTCTGTCGGGCTCTGTCGGGCCCTGTCGGGCTCTGTCGGGCTCTACTGGGCCCTGTCGGGCCCTGTCGGGCCCGGTCGGGCTCTGTCGGGCCCTGTCGGGCTCTGTCGGGCCCTGTCGGGCTCTGTCGGGCTCTACTGGGCCCTGTCGGGCCCTGTCGGGCCCTGTCGGGCTCTGTCGGGCCCTGTCGGGCTTTGTCGGGCTCTGTCGGGCCCTGTCGGGCCCTGTCGGGCTCTGTCGGGCCCTGTCGGGCTCTGTCGGGCACTGTCGGGCTCTTTCGGGCCCTGTCGGGCTCTGTCGGGCCCTGTCGGGCCCTGTCGGGCCCTGTCGGGCTTTGTCGGGCTCTGTCGGGCCCTGTCGGGCTTTGTGGGGCTCTGTCGAGCTCTGTCGGGCTCTGTGAGGCTCTACTGGGCCCTGTCGGGCTCTGTCGGGCTCTGTCGGGCCCTGTCGGGCTCTGTCGGGCCCTGTCAGGCTCTGTCGGGCTCTGTCGGGCTCTGTCGGGCTCTGTAGGGCTCTGTCGGGCCCTGTCGGGCTCTACTGGGCTCTGTCGGGCTCTGTCGGGCCCTGTCGGGCTCTGTCGGGCTCTGTCGGGCTCTGTCGGGCTCTACTGGGCTCTGTTGGGCTCTGTCGGGCCCTGTAGGGCCCTGTCGGGCTCTGTCGGGCTCTGTCGGACTATACTTCTCCCTGTCGGCTCTGTCGGGCTCTGTCGGGCTCTGTCGGGCTCTACTGGGCTCTGTCGGGCTCTGTCGGGCTCTGTCGGGCTCTGTCGGGCCCTGTCGGGCTCTACTGGGCTCTGTCGGGCTCTGTCGGGCCCTGTCGGGCTCTGTCGGGCCCTGTCGGGCTCTGTCGGGCCCTGTCGGGCTCTGTCGGGCTCTACTGGGCTCTGTCGGGCTCTGTCGGGCCCTGTCGGGCTCTCTCGGGCTCTACTGGGCCCTGTCGGGCCCTGTCGGGCCCTGTCGGGCTCTGTCGGGCCCTGTCGGGCCCTGCCGGGATCTGTCGGGCTCTGTCGGGCTCTACTGGGCTCTGTCGGGCTCTGTCGGGCCCTGTCGGGCTCTGTCGGGCCCTGTCGGACTCTGTCGGGCTCTGTCGGGCTCTGTCAGGCTCTACTGGGCCCTGTCGGGCTCTATCGGGCACTGTCGGGCTCTTTCGGGCCCTGTCGGGCTCTGTCGGGCCCTGTCGGGCTCTGTCGGGCTCTGTCGGGCTCTGTCGGGCTCTACTGGGCCCTGTCGGGCTCTGTCGGGCTCTGTCGGGCTCTGTCGGGCTCTACTGGGCTCTGTCGGGCTCTGTCGGGCCCTGTCGGGCTCTGTCGGGCTCTGTCGGGCTCTGTCGGGCCCTGTCAGGCTCTACTGGGCTCTGTCGGGCTCTGTCGGGTTCTGTCGGGCTCTGTCGGGCTCTGTCGGGCCCTGTCGGGCCCTGTCGGGCTCTGTCGGGCCCTGTCGGGCTCTGTCGGGCTCTGTCGGGCTCTGTCGGGCTCTACTGGGCTCTGTCGGGTTCTACTGGGCTCTACTGGGCCCTGTCGGGCTCTGTCGGGCTCTGTCGGGCTCTGTCGGGCTCTACTGGGCTCTACTGTTCCCTGTCGGGCCCTGTCGGGCTCTGTCGGGCTCTGTCGGGCTCTCTCGGGCTCTGTCGGGCTCTACTGGGCCCTGTCGGGCTCTGTCGGGCTCTGTCGGGCTCTGTTGGGCTCTGTCGGGCTCGGTCGGGCTCTGTCGGGCTCTGTCGGGCTCTGTCGGGCCCTGTCGGGCCCTGTCGGGCTCTGTCGGGCTCTGTCGGGCTCGGTCGGGCTCTACTGGGCTCTGTCGGGCTCTGTCGGGCCCTGTCGGGCCCTGTCAGGCTCTGTCGGGCTCTGTCGGGCTCTACTGGGCTCTGTCGGGCTCTACTGGGCTCTACTAGGCCCTGTCGGGCTCTGTCGGGCTCTGTCGGGCCCTGTCGGGCCCTGTCGGGCTCTGTCGGGCTCTGTCGGGCTCTGTCGGGCCCTGTCGGGCTCTGTCGGGCTCTGTCGGGCCCTGTCGGGCTCTGTCGGGCTCTACTGGGCTCTACTGTTCCCTGTCGGGCCCTGTCGGGCTCTGTCGGGCTCTGTCGGTCTCTGTCGGGCCCTGTCGGGCCCTGTCGGGCTCTACTGGGCTCTGTCGGGCTCTGTCGGGCTCTGTCGGGCTCTGTCGGGCCCTGTCGGGCTCTGTCGGGCTCTACTGGGCTCTGTCGGGCTCTGTCGGGCTCTGTCGGGCCCTGTCGGGCTCTGTCGGGATCTGTCGGGCTCTGTCGGGCTCTGTCGGGCTCTGTCGGGCCCTGTCGGGCTCTGTCGGGCTCTGTCGGGCTCTGTCGGGCTCTGTCGGGCCCTGTCGGGCTCTGTCGGGCTCTGTCGGGCCCTGTCGGGCTCTGTCGGGCTCTGTCGGGCTCGGTCGGGCTCTACTGGGCTCTGTCGGGCTCTGTCGGGCCCTGTCGGGCCCTGTCAGGCTCTGTCGGGCTCTGTCGGGCTCTACTGGGCTCTGTCGGGCTCTACTGGGCTCTACTAGGCCCTGTCGGGCTCTGTCGGGCTCTGTCGGGCCCTGTCGGGCCCTGTCGGGCTCTGTCGGGCTCTGTCGGGCTCTGTCGGGATCTGTCGGGCTCTGTCGGGATCTGTCGGGCTCTACTGGGCCCTGTCGGGCTCTGTCGGGCCCTGTCGGGCCCTGTCGGGCTCTGTCGGGCTCTGTCGGGCTCTGTCGGGCCCTGTCGGGCTCTGTCGGGCTCTACTGGGCCCTGTCGGGCCCTGTCGGGCCCGGTCGGGCTCTGTCGGGCCCTGTCGGGCTCTGTCGGGCCCTGTCGGGCTCTGTCGGGCTCTACTGGGCCCTGTCGGGCTCTGTCGGGCCCTGTCGGGCTCTGTCGGGCCCTGTCGGGCTCTGTCGGGCCCTGTCGGGCTTTGTCGGGCTCTGTCGGGCCCTGTCGGGCCCTGTCGGGCTCTGTCGGGCCCTGTCGGGCTCTGTCGGGCACTGTCGGGCTCTTTCGGGCCCTGTCGGGCTCTGTCGGGCCCTGTCGGGCCCTGTCGGGCCCTGTCGGGCTTTGTCGGGCTCTGTCGGGCCCTGTCGGGCTTTGTCGGGCTCTGTCGAGCTCTGTCGGGCTCTGTGAGGCTCTACTGGGCCCTGTCGGGCTCTGTCGGGCTCTGTCGGGCCCTGTCGGGCTCTGTCGGGCCCTGTCAGGCTCTGTCGGGCTCTGTCGGGCTCTGTCGGGCTCTGTAGGGCTCTGTCGGGCCCTGTCGGGCTCTACTGGGCTCTGTCGGGCTCTGTCGGGCCCTGTCGGGCTCTGTCGGGCTCTGTCGGGCTCTGTCGGGCTCTACTGGGCTCTGTTGGGCTCTGTCGGGCCCTGTAGGGCCCTGTCGGGCTCTGTCGGGCTCTGTCGGACTCTACTTCTCCCTGTCGGCTCTGTCGGGCTCTGTCGGGCTCTGTCGGGCTCTACTGGGCTCTGTCGGGCTCTGTCGGGCTCGTCGGGCTCTGTCGGGCCTGTCGGGCTCTACTGGGCTCTGTCGGGCTCTGTCGGGCCCTGTCGGGCTCTGTCGGGCCCTGTCGGGCTCTGTCGGGCCCTGTCGGGCTCTGTCGGGCTCTACTGGGCTCTGTCGGGCTCTGTCGGGCCCTGTCGGGCTCTCTCGGGCTCTACTGGGCCCTGTCGGGCCCTGTCGGGCCCTGTCGGGCTCTGTCGGGCCCTGTCGGGCCCTGCCGGGATCTGTCGGGCTCTGTCGGGCTCTACTGGGCTCTGTCGGGCTCTGTCGGGCCCTGTCGGGCTCTGTCGGGCCCTGTCGGACTCTGTCGGGCTCTGTCGGGCTCTGTCAGGCTCTACTGGGCCCTGTCGGGCTCTATCGGGCACTGTCGGGCTCTTTCGGGCCCTGTCGGGCTCTGTCGGGCCCTGTCGGGCTCTGTCGGGCTCTGTCGGGCTCTACTGGGCCCTGTCGGCTCTGTCGGTCTCTGTCGGGCTCTGTCGGGCTCTACTGGGCTCTGTCGGGCTCTGTCGGGCCCTGTCGGGCTCTGTCGGGCTCTGTCGGGCTCTGTCGGGCCCTGTCAGGCTCTACTGGGCTCTGTCGGGCTCTGTCGGGTTCTGTCGGGCTCTGTCGGGCTCTGTCGGGCCCTGTCGGGCCCTGTCGGGGCTCTGTCGGGCCCTGTCGGGCTCTGTCGGGCTCTGTCGGGCTCTGTCGGGCTCTACTGGGCTCTGTCGGGTTCTACTGGGCTCTACTGGGCCCTGTCGGGCTCTGTCGGGCTCTGTCGGGCTCTGTCGGGCTCTACTGGGCTCTACTGTTCCCTGTCGGGCCCTGTCGGGCTCTGTCGGGCTCTGTCGGGCTCTCTCGGGCTCTGTCGGGCTCTACTGGGCCCTGTCGGGCTCTGTCGGGCTCTGTCGGGCTCTGTTGGGCTCTGTCGGGCTCGGTCGGGCTCTGTCGGGCTCTGTCGGGCTCTGTCGGGCCCTGTCGGGCCCTGTCGGGCTCTGTCGGGCTCTGTCGGGCTCGGTCGGGCTCTACTGGGCTCTGTCGGGCTCTGTCGGGCCCTGTCGGGCCCTGTCAGGCTCTGTCGGGCTCTGTCGGGCTCTACTGGGCTCTGTCGGGCTCTACTGGGCTCTACTAGGCCCTGTCGGGCTCTGTCGGGCTCTGTCGGGCCCTGTCGGGCCCTGTCGGGCTCTGTCGGGCTCTGTCGGGCTCTGTCGGGCCCTGTCGGGCTCTGTCGGGCTCTGTCGGGCCCTGTCGGGCTCTGTCGGGCTCTACTGGGCTCTACTGTTCCCTGTCGGGCCCTGTCGGGCTCTGTCGGGCTCTGTCGGTCTCTGTCGGGCCCTGTCGGGCCCTGTCGGGCTCTACTGGGCTCTGTCGGGCTCTGTCGGGCCCTGTCGGGCTCTGTCGGGCCCTGTCGGGCTCTGTCGGGCTCTACTGGGCTCTGTCGGGCTCTGTCGGGCTCTGTCGGGCCCTGTCGGGCTCTGTCGGGATCTGTCGGGCTCTGTCGGGCTCTGTCGGGCTCTGTCGGGCCCTGTCGGGCTCTGTCGGGCTCTGTCGGGCTCTGTCGGGCTCTAGTGGGCTCTGTCGGGCTCTGTCGGGCTCTGTCGGGCCCTGTCGGGCCCTGTCGGGCTCTGTCGGCCTCTGTCGGGTTCTGTCGGGCTCTGTCGGGCTCTGTCGGGCTCTGTCGGGCTCTACTGGGCTCTACTGTTCCCTGTCGGGCCCTGTCGGGCTCTGTCGGGCTCTGTCGGGTTCTGTCGGGCCCTGTCGGGCCCTGTCGGGCTCTGTCGGGTTCTGTCGGGCTCTGTCGGGCTCTGTCGGGCCCTGTCGGGCTCTGTCGGGCCCTGTCGGGCCCTGTCGGGCTCTGTCGGGCTCTGTCGGGCTCTGTCGGGCTCTACTGGGCTCTGTCGGGCTCTGTCGGCTCTGTCGGGCCCTGTCGGGCTCTGTCGGGCTCTGTCGGGCTCTACTGGGCTCTGTCGGGCTCTACTGGGCTCTACTAGGCCCTGTCGGGCTCTGTCGGGCTCTGTCGGGCTCTGTCGGGCCCTGTCGGGCTCTGTCGGGCTCTGTCGGGCCCTGTCGGGCCCTGTCAGGCTCTGTTGGGTTCTGTCGGGCTCTGTCGGGCTCTGTCGGGCTCTACTGGGCTCTGTCGGGCTCTGTCGGGCTCTGTCGGGCTCTGTCGGGCTCTACTGGGCTCTGTCGGGCTCTACTGGGCTCTGTCGGGCTCTGTCAAGCCCTGTAGGGCCCTGTCGGGCTCTGTCGGGCTCTGTCGGGCTCTACTGCGCCCTGTCGGGCCCTGTCGGGCTCTGTCGGGCTCTGTCGGTCTCTACTGGGCTCTGTCGGGCTCTGTCGGGCTCTGTCGGGCTCTGTCGGGCTCTGTCGGGCCCTGTCGGGCTCTACTGGGCTCTGTCGGGCTCTGTCGGGCCCTGTCGGGCTCTGTCGGGCCCTGTCGGGCTCTGTCGGGCTCTACTGGGCTCTGTCGGGCTCTGTCGGGCTCTGTCGGGATCTGTCGGGCTCTGTCGGGCTCTGTCGGGCTCTACTGGGCTCTGTCGGGCCCTGTCGGGCCCTGTCGGGCTCTGTCGGGCTCTGTCGGGCTCTACTGGGCTCTGTCGGGCCCTGTCGGGCCCTGTCGGGCTCTGTCGGGCTCTACTGGACCCTGTCGGGCTCTGTCGGGCCCTGTCGGGCCCTGTCGGGCCCTGTCGGGCTCTGTCGGGCTCTGTCGGGCTCTGTCGGGTCCTGTCGGGCTCTGTCGGGCTCTGTCGGGCCCTGTCGGGCCCTGTCAGGCTCTGTCGGGCTCTGTCGGGCTCTGTCGGGCTCTGTAGGGCTCTGTCGGGCCCTGTCGGGCTCTACTGGGCTCTGTCGGGCTCTGTCGGTCTCTGTCGGGCTCTGTCGGGCTCTACTGCGCCCTGTCGGGCCCTGTCGGGCTCTGTCGGGCTCTGTCGGGCTCTACTGGGCCCTGTCGGGCTCTGTCGGCTCTGTCGGGCTCTGTCGGGCCCTGTCGGGCTCTGTCGGGCCCTGTCGGGCTCTGTCGGGCTCTACTGGGCTCTGTCGGGTTCTGTCGGGCTCTGTCGGGCCCTGTCGGGCTCTGTCGGGCTCTGTCGGGCTCTGTCGGGCTCTGTCGGGATCTGTCGGGCTCTACTGGGCCCTGTCGGGCGCTGTCGGGCCCTGTCGGGCCCTGTTGGGCTCTGTCGGGCTCTGTCGGGCTCTGTCGGGCCCTGTCGGGCTCTGTCGGGCTCTACTGGGCCCTGTCAGGCCCTGTCGGGCCCTGTCGGGCTCTGTCGGGCTCTGTCGGGTTCTGTCGGGCTCTGTCGGGCTCTGTCGGGCCCTGTCGGGCTCTGTAGGGCTCTGTCGGGCCCTGTCGGGCTCTACTGGGCTCTGTCGGGCTCTGTCGGGCCCTGTCGTGCTCTGTCGGGCTCTGTCGGGCTCTGTCGGGCTCTACTGGGCTCTGTCGGGCTCTGTCGGGCCCTGTAGGGCCCTGTCGGGCTCTGTCGGGCTCTGTCGGGCGCTACTGCTCCCTGTCGGCCCTGTCGGGCTCTGTCGGGCTCTGTCGGGCTCTACTGGGCTCTGTCGGGCTCTGTCGGGCTCTGTCGGGCTCTGTCGGGCCCTGACGGGCTCTACTGGGCTCTGTCGGGCTCTGTCGGGCCCTGTCGGGCTCTGTCGGGCCCTGTCGGGCCCTGTCGGGCTCTGTCGGGCTCTGTCGGGCTCTGTCGGGCTCTGTCGGGCTCTACTGGGCTCTGTCGGGCCCTGTCGGGCCCTGTCGGGCCCTGTCGGGCCCTGTCGGGCTCTGTCGGGCTCTGTCGGGCTCTGTCGGGCCCTGTCGGGCTCTGTCAGGCTCTACTGGGCCCTGTCGGGCTCTATTGGGCACTGTCGGGCTCTTTCGGGCCCTGTCGGGCTCTGTCGGGCCCTGTCGGGCTCTGTCGGGCTCTGTCGGGCTCTGTCGGGCTCTACTGGGCCCTGTCGGGCTCTGTCGGGCTCTGTCGGGCTCTGTCGGGCTCTACTGGGCTCTGTCGGGCTCTGTCGGGCCCTGTCGGGCTCTGTCGGGCTCTGTCGGGCTCTGTCGGGCCCTGTCGGGCCCTGTCGAGCTCTGTCGGGCTCTGTCGGGCTCTGTCAGGCTCTACTGGGCTCTGTCGGGCTCTGTCGGGTTCTGTCGGGCTCTGTCGGGCTCTGTCGGGCCCTGTCGGGCCCTGTCGGGCTCTGTCGGGCCCTGTCGGGCTCTGTCGGGCTCTGTCGGGCTCTGTCGGGCTCTACTGGGCTCTGTCGGGTTCTACTGGGCTCTACTGGGCCCTGTCGGGCTCTGTCGGGCTCTGTCGGGTTCTGTCGGGCTTTGTCGGGCTCTGTCGGGCTCTGTCAGGCTCTGTCGGGCTCTACTGGGCTCTACTGTTCCCTGTCGGGCCCTGTCGGGCTCTGTCGGGCTCTCTCGGGCTCTGTCGGGCTCTGTCGGGCTCTACTGGGCCCTGTCGGGCTCTGTCGGGCTCTGTCGGGCTCTGTCGGGCTCTGTTGGGCTCTGTCGGGCTCTGTCGGTCTCTGTCGGGCCCTGTCGGGCCCTGTCGGGCTCTGTCGGGTTCTGTCGGGCTCTGTCGGGCTCTGTCGGGCCCTGTCGGGCTCTGTCGGGCTCTGTCGGGCCCTGTCGGGGTCTGTCGGGCTCTGTCGGGCTCTGTCGGGCTCTACTGGGCTCTGTCGGGCTCTGTCGGGGCCTGTCGGGCTCTGTCGGGCTCTGTCGGGCTCTGTCGGGCTCTACTGGGCTCTGTCGGGCTCTACCGGGCTCTACTAGGCCCTGTCGGGCTCTGTCGGGCTCTGTCAGGCTCTGTCGGGCCCTGTCGGGCTCTGTCGGGCTCTGTCGGGCCCTGTCGGGCCCTGTCGGGCTCTGTCGGGTTCTGTCGGGCTCTGTCGGGCTCTGTCGGGCTCTGTCGGGCCCTGTCGGGCTCTGTCGGGCTCTGTCGGGCTCTGTCGGGCCCTGTCAGGCTCTGTCGGGTCCTGTCGGGCCCTGTCGGGCTCTGTCGGGCTCTGTCGGGTTCTGTCGGGCTCTGTCGGGCTCTGTCGGGCCCTGTCGGGCTCTGTAGGGCTCTGTCGGGCCCTGTCGGGCTCTACTGGGCTCTGTCGGGCTCTGTCGGGCCCTGTCGTGCTCTGTCGGGCTCTGTCCGGCTCTGTCGGGCTCTACTGGGCTCTGTCGGGCTCTGTCGGGCCCTGTAGGGCCCTGTCGGGCTCTGTCGGGCTCTGTCGGGCTCTACTGGGCTCTGTCGGGCTCTGTCGGGCTCTGTCGGGCTCTGTCGGGCCCTGACGGGCTCTACTGGGCTCTGTCGGGCTCTGTCGGGCCCTGTCGGGCTCTGTCGGGCCCTGTCGGGCCCTGTCGGGCTCTGTCGGGCTCTGTCGGGCTCTGTCGGGCTCTGTCGGGCTCTACTGGGCTCTGTCGGGCCCTGTCGGGCCCTGTCGGGCCCTGTCGGGCCCTGTCGGGCTCTGTCGGGCTCTGTCGGGCTCTGTCGGGCCCTGTCGGGCTCTGTCAGGCTCTACTGGGCCCTGTCGGGCTCTATTGGGCACTGTCGGGCTCTTTCGGGCCCTGTCGGGCTCTGTCGGGCCCTGTCGGGCTCTGTCGGGCTCTGTCGGGCTCTGTCGGGCTCTACTGGGCCCTGTCGGGCTCTGTCGGGCTCTGTCGGGACCTGTCGGGCTCTACTGGGCTCTGTCGGGCTCTGTCGGGCCCTGTCGGGCTCTGTCGGGCTCTGTCGGGCTCTGTCGGGCCCTGTCGGGCCCTGTCGAGCTCTGTCGGGCTCTGTCGGGCTCTGTCAGGCTCTACTGGGCTCTGTCGGGCTCTGTCGGGTTCTGTCGGGCTCTGTCGGGCTCTGTCGGGCCCTGTCGGGCCCTGTCGGGCTCTGTCGGGCTCTGTCGGGCTCTGTCGGGCTCTGTCGGGCTCTACTGGGCTCTGTCGGGTTCTACTGGGCTCTACTGGGCCCTGTCGGGCTCTGTCGGGATCTGTCGGGTTCTGTCGGGCTTTGTCGGGCTCTGTCGGGCTCTGTCAGGCTCTGTCGGGCTCTACTGGGCTCTACTGTTCCCTGTCGGGCCCTGTCGGGCTCTGTCGGGCTCTCTCGGGCTCTGTCGGGCTCTGTCGGGCTCTACTGGGCCCTGTCGGGCTCTGTCGGGCTCTGTCGGGCTCTGTCGGGCTCTGTTGGGCTCTGTCGGGCTCTGTCGGGCTCTGTCGGGCCCTGTCGGGCCCTGTCGGGCTCTGTCGGGTTCTGTCGGGCTCTGTCGGGCTCTGTCGGGCCCTGTCGGGCTCTGTCGGGCTTTGTCGGGCCCTGTCGGGGTCTGTCGGGCTCTGTCGGGCTCTGTCGGGCTCTACTGGGCTCTGTCGGGCTCTGTCGGGGCCTGTCGGGCTCTGTCGGGCTCTGTCGGGCTCTGTCGGGCTCTACTGGGCTCTGTCGGGCTCTTCCGGGCTCTACTAGGCCCTGTCGGGCTCTGTCGGGCTCTGTCGGGCTCTGTCGGGCCCTGTCGGGCTCTGTCGGGCTCTGTCGGGCCCTGTCGGGCCCTGTCGGGCTCTGTCGGGTTCTGTCGGGCTCTGTCGGGCTCTGTCGGGCTCTGTCGGGCCCTGTCGGGCTCTGTCGGGCTCTGTCGGGCCCTGTCGGGGTCTGTCGGGCTCTGTCGGGCTCTGTCGGGCTCTACTGGGCTCTGTCGGGCCCTGTCGGGCCCTGTCGGGCTCTGTCGGGCTCTGTCGGGCTCTGTCGGGCTCTACTGGGCTCTGTCGGGCTCTACCGGGCTCTACTAGGCCCTGTCGGGCTCTGTCGGGCTCTGTCGGGCTCTGTCGGGCCCTGTCGGGCTCTGTCGGGCTCTGTCGGGCCCTGTCGGGCCCTGTCAGGCTCTGTCGGGGTCTGTTGGGCTCTGTCGGGCTCTGTCGGGCTCTACTGGGCTCTGTCGGGCTCTGTCGGGCTCTGTCGGGCTCTGTCGGGCTCTGTCGGGCTCTACTGGGCTCTGTCGGGCTCTACTGGGCTCTACTGTTCCCTGTCGGGCCCTGTCGGGCTCTGTCGGGCTCTGTCGGTCTCTGTCGGGCCCTGTCGGGCCCTGTCGGGCTCTGTCGGGCTCTGTCGGGCTCTAGTGGGCTCTGTCGGGCTCTGTCGGGCTCTGTCGGGCCCTGTCGGGCCCTGTCGGGCTCTGTCGGGCTCTGTCGGGTTCTGTCGGGCTCTGTCGGGCTCTGTCGGGCTCTGTCGGGCTCTACTGGGCTCTACTGTTCCCTGTCGATCCCTGTCGGGCCCTGTCGGGCTCTGTCGGGCTCTGTCGGGCCCTGTCGGGCTCTGTCGGGCTCTGTCGGGCCCTGTCGGGCTCTGTCGGGCTCTGTCGGGCTCGGTCGGGCTCTACTGGGCTCTGTCGGGCTCTGTCGGGCCCTGTCGGGCCCTGTCAGGCTCTGTCGGGCTCTGTCGGGCTCTACTGGGCTCTGTCGGGCTCTACTGGGCTCTACTAGGCCCTGTCGGGCTCTGTCGGGCTCTGTCGGGCCCTGTCGGGCCCTGTCGGGCTCTGTCGGGCTCTGTCGGGCTCTGTCGGGCACTGTCGGGCTCTTTCGGGCCCTGTCGGGCTCTGTCGGGCCCTGTCGGGCCCTGTCGGGCTCTGTCGGGCTCTGTCGGGCTCTGTCGAGCTCTACTGGGCTCTGTCGGGCTCTGTCAGGCCCTGTCGGGCCCTGTCGGGCCCTGTCGGGCTCTGTCGGGCTCTGTCGGGCTCTGTCGGGCTCTACTGGGCCCTGTCGGGCTCTGTCGGGCTCTGTCGGGCTCTGTCGGGCCCTGTCCGGCTCTGTCGGGCTCTGTCAGGCTCTGTCGGGCCCTGTCAGGCTCTGTCGGGTCCTGTCGGGCCCTGTCGGGCTCTGTCGGGCTCTGTCGGGCTCTGTCGGGCTCTATTGGGCCCTGTCGGGCCCTGTCGGGCCCTGTCGGGCTCTGTCGGGCTCTGTCGGGCCCTGTCGGGCCCTGTCGGGCTCTGTCGGGCTCTGTCGGGATCTACTGGGCTCTGTCGCGCCCTGTCGGGCCCTGTCGGGCTCTGTCGGGCTCTACTGGGCCCTGTCGGGCTCTGTCGGGCCCTGTCGGGCCCTGTCGGGCCCTGTCGGGCCCTGTCGGGCTCTGTCGGGCTCTGTCGGGCTCTGTCGGGTCCTGTCGGGCTCTGTCGGGCTCTGTCGGGCCCTGTCGGGCCCTGTCAGGCTCTGTCGGGCTCTGTCGGGCTCTGTCGGGCTCTGTAGGGCTCTGTCGGGCCCTGTCGGGCTCTACTGGGCTCTGTCGGGCTCTGTCGGTCTCTGTCGGGCTCTGTCGGGCTCTACTGCGCCCTGTCGGGCCCTGTCGGGCTCTGTCGGGCTCTGTCGGGCTCTACTGGGCTCTGTCGGGCTCTGTCGGGCTCTGTCGGGCCCTGTCGGGCTCTGTCGGGCTCTGTCGGGCTCTGTCGGGCCCTGTCGGGCTCTGTCGGGCCCTGTCGGGCTCTGTCGGGCTCTACTGGGCTCTGTCGGGTTCTGTCGGGCTCTGTCGGGCCCTGTCGGGCTCTGTCGGGCTCTGTCGGGCTCTGTCGGGCTCTACTGAGCTCTGTCGGGCTCTACCGGGCTCTACTAGGCCCTGTCGGGCTCTGTCGGGCTCTGTTGGGCTCTGTCGGGCCCTGTCGGGCTCTGTCGGGCTCTGTCGGGCTCTGTCGGGCCCTGTCAGGCTCTGTTGGGGTCTGTCGGGCTCTGTCGGGCTCTGTCGGGCTCTACTGGGCTCTGTTGGGCTCTGTCGGGCTCTGTCGGGCTCTGTCGGGCTCTACTGGGCTCTGTCGGGCTCTACTGGGCTCTGTCGGGCTCTGTCGGGCCCTGTAGGGCCCTGTCGGGCTCTGTCGGGCTCTGTCGGGCTGTACTGCGCCCTGTCGGGCCCTGTCGGGCTCTGTCGGGCTCTGTCGGGCTCTGTCGGGCTCTGTCGGGCCCTGTCGGGCTCTACTGGGCTCTGTCGGGCTCTGTCGGGCCCTGTCGGGCTCTGTCGGGCCCTGTCGGGCTCTGTCGGGCTCTACTGGGCTCTGTCGGGCTCTGTCGGGCCCTGTCGGGCTCTGTCGGGCTCTGTCGGGATCTGTCGGGCTCTTTCGGGCTCTGTCGGGCCCTGTCGGGCTCTGTCGGCCTCTGTCGGGCTCTGTCGGGCTCTGTCGGGCTCTAGTGGGCTCTGTCGGGCTCTGTCGGGCCCTGTCGGGCCCTGTCGGGCTCTGTCGGGCTCTGTCGGGTTCTGTCGGGCTCTGTCGGGCTTTGTCGGGCTCTGTCAGGCTCTGTCGGGCTCTACTGGGCTCTACTGTTCCCTGTCGGGCCCTGTCGGGCTCTGTCGGGCTCTGTCGGGCTCTGTCGGGCTCTACTGAGCCCTGTCGGGCTCTGTCGGGCTCTGTTGGGCTCTGTCGGGCTCTGTCGGGCTCTGTCGGGCCCTGTCGGGCCCTGTCGGGCTCTGTCGAGTTCTGTCGGGCTCTGTCGGGCCCTGTCGGGCTCTGTCGGGCTCTGTCGGGCCCTGTCGGGTTCTGTCGGGCTCTGTCGGGCTCTGTCGGGCCCTGTCGGGCTCTGTCGGGCTCTGTCGGGCCCTGTCGGGCTCTGTCGGGCTCTGTCGGGCTCGGTCGGTCTCTACTGGGCTCTGTCGGGCTCTGTCGGGCCCTGTCGGGCCCTGTCAGGCTCTGTCGGGCTCTGTCGGGCTCTACTGGGCTCTGTCGGGCTCTACTGGGCTCTACTAGGCCCTGTCGGGCTCTGTCGGGCTCTGTCGGGCCCTGTCGGGCCCTGTCGGGCTCTGTCGGGCTCTGTCGGGCTCTGTCGGGCTCTGTCGGGCCCTGTCGGGCTCTGTCGGGCTCTACTGGGCTCTACTGTTCCCTGTCGGGCCCTGTCGGGCTCTGTCGGGCTCTGTCGGTCTCTGTCGGGCCCTGTCGGGCCCTGTCGGGCTCTGTCGGGCTCTGTCGGGCTCTGTCGGGCTCTAGTGGGCTCTGTCGGGCTCTGTCGGGCTCTGTCGGGCCCTGTCGGGCCCTGTCGGGCTCTGTCGGGCTCTGTCGGGTTCTGTCGGGCTCTGTCGGGCTCTGTCGGGCTCTGTCGGGCTCTACTGGGCTCTACTGTTCCCTGTCGGGCCCTGTCGGGCTCTGTCGGGCTCTCCGGGCTCTGTCGGGCTCTGTCGGGCTCTACTGGGCCCTGTCGGGCTCTGTCGGGCTCTGTCGGGCTCTGTCGGGCCCTGTCGGGCCCTGTCGGGCTCTGTCGGGCCCTGTCGGGCTCTGTCGGGCTCTGTCGGGCCCTGTCGGGCTCTGTCGGGCTCTGTCGGGCCCTGTCGGGCTCTGTCGGGCTCTGTCGGGCTCTGTCGGGCTCTACTGGGCTCTGTCGGGCCCTGTCGGGCCCTGTCGGGCTCTGTCGGGCTCTGTCGGGCTCTGTCGGGCTCTACTGGGCTCTGTCGGGCTCTACCGGGCTCTACTAGGCCCTGTCGGGCTCTGTCGGGCTCTGTCGGGCTCTGTCGGGCCCTGTCGGGCTCTGTCGGGCTCTGTCGGGCCCTGTCGGGCCCTGTCAGGCTCTGTCGGGGTCTGTCGGGCTCTGTCGGGCTCTGTCGGGCTCTACTGGGCTCTGTCGGGCTCTGTCGGGCTCTGTCGGGCTCTGTCGGGCTCTACTGGGCTCTGTCGGGCTCTACTGGGCTCTACTGTTCCCTGTCGGGCCCTGTCGGGCTCTGTCGGGCTCTGTCGGTCTCTGTCGGGCCCTGTCGGGCCCTGTCGGGCTCTGTCGGGCTCTGTCGGGCTCTAGTGGGCTCTGTCGGGCTCTGTCGGGCCCTGTCGGGCCCTGTCGGGCTCTGTCGGGCTCTGTCGGGTTCTGTCGGGCTCTGTCGGGCTCTGTCGGGCTCTGTCGGGCTCTACTGGGCTCTACTGTTCCCTGTCGGGCCCTGTCGGGCTCTGTCGGGCTCTCTCGGGCTCTGTCGGGCTCTGTCGGGCTCTACTGGGCCCTGTCGGGCTCTGTCGGGCTCTGTCGGGCTCTGTCGGGCCCTGTCGGGCCCTGTCGGGCTCTGTCGGGTTCTGTCGGGCTCTGTCGGGCCCTGTCGGGCTCTGTCGGGTTCTGTCGGGCTCTGTCGGGCCCTGTCGGGCTCTGTCGGGCTCTGTCGGGCTCTGTCGGGCTCTGTCGGGCCCTGTCGGGCTCTGTCGGGCTCTGTCGGGCCCTGTCGGGCTCTGTCGGGCTCTACTGGGCTCTACTGTTCCCTGTCGGGCCCTGTCGGGCTCTGTCGGGCTCTGTCGGGCTCTGTCGGGCCCTGTCGGGCCCTGTCGGGCTCTACTGGGCTCTGTCGGGCTCTATCGGGCCCTGTCGGGCTCTGTCGGGCCCTGTCGGGCTCTGTCGGGCTCTACTGGGCTCTGTCGGGCTCTGTCGGGCCCTGTCGGGCCCTGTCGGGCTCTGTCGGGATCTGTCGGGCTCTGTCGGGCTCTGTCGGGCTCTGTCGGGCCCTGTCGGGCTCTGTCGGGCTCTTTCGGGCTCTGTCGGGCTCTGTCGGGCTCTACTGGGCTCTGTCGGGTTCTACTGGGCTCTACTGGGCCCTGTCGGGCTCTGTCGGGCTCTGTCGGGCTCTGTCGGGCTCTACTGGGCTCTACTGTTCCCTGTCGGGCCCTGTCGGGCTCTGTCGGGCTCTGTCGGGCTCTGTCGGGCTCTGTCGGGCTCTGTCGGGCCCTGTCGGGCCCTGTCGGGCTCTGTCGGGCTCTGTCGGGCCCTGTCGGGCTCTGTCGGGCCCTGTCGGGCCCTGTCGGGCTCTGTCGGGCTCTGTCGGGCTCTGTCGGGCTCTACTGGGCTCTGTCGGGCTCTGTCGGGCTCTGTCGGGCCCTGTCGGGCTCTGTCGGGCTCTGTCGGGCTCTGTCGGGCTCTACTGGGCTCTGTCGGGCTCTACTGGGCTCTACTAGGCCCTGTCGGGCTCTGTCGGGCTCTGTCGGGCTCTGTCGGGCCCTGTCGGGCTCTGTCGGGCTCTGTCGGGCCCTGTCGGGCCCTGTCAGGCTCTGTTGGGTTCTGTCGGGCTCTGTCGGGCTCCGTCGGGCTCAACTGGGCTCTGTCGGGCTCTGTCGGGCCCTGTCGGGCTCTGTCGGGCTCTGTCGGGCTCTGTCGGGCTCTACTGGGCTCTGTCGGGCTCTACTGGGCTCTGTCGGGCTCTGTCGGGCCCTGTAGGGCCCTGTCGGGCTCTGTCGGGCTCTGTCGGGCTCTACTGCGCCCTGTCGGGCCCTGTCGGGCTCTGTCGGGCTCTGTCGGTCTCTACTGGGCTCTGTCGGGCTCTGTCGGGCTCTGTCGGGCTCTGTCGGGCTCTGTCGGGCCCTGTCGGGCTCTACTGGGCTCTGTCGGGCTCTGTCGGGCCCTGTCGGGCTCTGTCGGGCCCTGTCGGGCTCTGTCGGGCTCTACTGGGCTCTGTCGGGCTCTGTCGGGCTCTGTCGGGCTCTGTCGGGATCTGTCGGGCTCTGTCGGGCTCTGTCGGGCTCTACTGGGCTCTGTCGGGCCCTGTCGGGCCCTGTCGGGCTCTGTCGGGCTCTGTCGGGCTCTACTGGGCTCTGTCGGGCCCTGTCGGGCCCTGTCGGGCCCTGTCGGGCTCTGTCGGGCTCTGTCGGGCTCTACTGGGCCCTGTCGGGCCCTGTCGGGCTCTGTCGGGCTCTGTCGAGCTCTACTGGGCTCTGTCGGGCTCTGTCAGGCCCTGTCGGGCCCTGTCGGGCCCTGTCGGGCTCTGTCGGGCTCTGTCGGGCTCTGTCGGGCTCTACTGGGCCCTGTCGGGCTCTGTCGGGCTCTGTCGGGCTCTGTCGGGCCCTGTCCGGCTCTGTCGGGCTCTGTCAGGCTCTGTCGGGCCCTGTCAGGCTCTGTCGGGTCCTGTCGGGCCCTGTCGGGCTCTGTCGGGCTCTGTCGGGCTCTGTCGGGCTCTATTGGGCCCTGTCGGGCCCTGTCGGGCCCTGTCGGGCTCTGTCGGGCTCTGTCGGGCCCTGTCGGGCCCTGTCGGGCTCTGTCGGGCTCTGTCGGGATCTACTGGGCTCTGTCGCGCCCTGTCGGGCCCTGTCGGGCTCTGTCGGGCTCTACTGGGCCCTGTCGGGCTCTGTCGGGCCCTGTCGGGCCCTGTCGGGCCCTGTCGGGCCCTGTCGGGCTCTGTCGGGCTCTGTCGGGCTCTGTCGGGTCCTGTCGGGCTCTGTCGGGCTCTGTCGGGCCCTGTCGGGCCCTGTCAGGCTCTGTCGGGCTCTGTCGGGCTCTGTCGGGCTCTGTAGGGCTCTGTCGGGCCCTGTCGGGCTCTACTGGGCTCTGTCGGGCTCTGTCGGTCTCTGTCGGGCTCTGTCGGGCTCTACTGCGCCCTGTCGGGCCCTGTCGGGCTCTGTCGGGCTCTGTCGGGCTCTACTGGGCTCTGTCGGGCTCTGTCGGGCTCTGTCGGGCCCTGTCGGGCTCTGTCGGGCTCTGTCGGGCTCTGTCGGGCCCTGTCGGGCTCTGTCGGGCCCTGTCGGGCTCTGTCGGGCTCTACTGGGCTCTGTCGGGTTCTGTCGGGCTCTGTCGGGCCCTGTCGGGCTCTGTCGGGCTCTGTCGGGCTCTGTCGGGCTCTACTGAGCTCTGTCGGGCTCTACCGGGCTCTACTAGGCCCTGTCGGGCTCTGTCGGGCTCTGTTGGGCTCTGTCGGGCCCTGTCGGGCTCTGTCGGGCTCTGTCGGGCTCTGTCGGGCCCTGTCAGGCTCTGTTGGGGTCTGTCGGGCTCTGTCGGGCTCTGTCGGGCTCTACTGGGCTCTGTTGGGCTCTGTCGGGCTCTGTCGGGCTCTGTCGGGCTCTACTGGGCTCTGTCGGGCTCTACTGGGCTCTGTCGGGCTCTGTCGGGCCCTGTAGGGCCCTGTCGGGCTCTGTCGGGCTCTGTCGGGCTGTACTGCGCCCTGTCGGGCCCTGTCGGGCTCTGTCGGGCTCTGTCGGGCTCTGTCGGGCTCTGTCGGGCTCTGTCGGGCCCTGTCGGGCTCTACTGGGCTCTGTCGGGCTCTGTCGGGCCCTGTCGGGCTCTGTCGGGCCCTGTCGGGCTCTGTCGGGCTCTACTGGGCTCTGTCGGGCTCTGTCGGGCCCTGTCGGGCTCTGTCGGGCTCTGTCGGGATCTGTCGGGCTCTTTCGGGCTCTGTCGGGCCCTGTCGGGCTCTGTCGGCCTCTGTCGGGCTCTGTCGGGCTCTGTCGGGCTCTAGTGGGCTCTGTCGGGCTCTGTCGGGCCCTGTCGGGCCCTGTCGGGCTCTGTCGGGCTCTGTCGGGTTCTGTCGGGCTCTGTCGGGCTTTGTCGGGCTCTGTCAGGCTCTGTCGGGCTCTACTGGGCTCTACTGTTCCCTGTCGGGCCCTGTCGGGCTCTGTCGGGCTCTGTCGGGCTCTGTCGGGCTCTACTGAGCCCTGTCGGGCTCTGTCGGGCTCTGTCGGGCCCTGTCGGGCCCTGTCGGGCTCTGTCGAGTTCTGTCGGGCTCTGTCGGGCCCTGTCGGGCTCTGTCGGGCTCTGTCGGGCCCTGTCGGGTTCTGTCGGGCTCTGTCGGGCTCTGTCGGGCCCTGTCGGGCTCTGTCGGGCTCTGTCGGGCCCTGTCGGGCTCTGTCGGGCTCTGTCGGGCTCGGTCGGGCTCTACTGGGCTCTGTCGGGCTCTGTCGGGCCCTGTCGGGCCCTGTCAGGCTCTGTCGGGCTCTGTCGGGCTCTACTGGGCTCTGTCGGGCTCTACTGGGCTCTACTAGGCCCTGTCGGGCTCTGTCGGGCTCTGTCGGGCCCTGTCGGGCCCTGTCGGGCTCTGTCGGGCTCTGTCGGGCTCTGTCGGGCTCTGTCGGGCCCTGTCGGGCTCTGTCGGGCTCTACTGGGCTCTACTGTTCCCTGTCGGGCCCTGTCGGGCTCTGTCGGGCTCTGTCGGTCTCTGTCGGGCCCTGTCGGGCCCTGTCGGGCTCTGTCGGGCTCTGTCGGGCTCTGTCGGGCTCTAGTGGGCTCTGTCGGGCTCTGTCGGGCTCTGTCGGGCCCTGTCGGGCCCTGTCGGGCTCTGTCGGGCTCTGTCGGGTTCTGTCGGGCTCTGTCGGGCTCTGTCGGGCTCTGTCGGGCTCTACTGGGCTCTACTGTTCCCTGTCGGGCCCTGTCGGGCTCTGTCGGGCTCTCCGGGCTCTGTCGGGCTCTGTCGGGCTCTACTGGGCCCTGTCGGGCTCTGTCGGGCTCTGTCGGGCTCTGTCGGGCCCTGTCGGGCCCTGTCGGGCTCTGTCGGGCCCTGTCGGGCTCTGTCGGGCTCTGTCGGGCCCTGTCGGGCTCTGTCGGGCTCTGTCGGGCCCTGTCGGGCTCTGTCGGGCTCTGTCGGGCTCTGTCGGGCTCTACTGGGCTCTGTCGGGCCCTGTCGGGCCCTGTCGGGCTCTGTCGGGCTCTGTCGGGCTCTGTCGGGCTCTACTGGGCTCTGTCGGGCTCTACCGGGCTCTACTAGGCCCTGTCGGGCTCTGTCGGGCTCTGTCGGGCTCTGTCGGGCCCTGTCGGGCTCTGTCGGGCTCTGTCGGGCCCTGTCGGGCCCTGTCAGGCTTTGTCGGGGTCTGTCGGGCTCTGTCGGGCTCTGTCGGGCTCTACTGGGCTCTGTCGGGCTCTGTCGGGCTCTGTCGGGCTCTGTCGGGCTCTACTGGGCTCTGTCGGGCTCTACTGGGCTCTACTGTTCCCTGTCGGGCCCTGTCGGGCTCTGTCGGGCTCTGTCGGTCTCTGTCGGGCCCTGTCGGGCCCTGTCGGGCTCTGTCGGGCTCTGTCGGGCTCTAGTGGGCTCTGTCGGGCTCTGTCGGGCCCTGTCGGGCCCTGTCGGGCTCTGTCGGGCTCTGTCGGGTTCTGTCGGGCTCTGTCGGGCTCTGTCGGGCTCTGTCGGGCTCTACTGGGCTCTACTGTTCCCTGTCGGGCCCTGTCGGGCTCTGTCGGGCTCTCTCGGGCTCTGTCGGGCTCTGTCGGGCTCTACTGGGCCCTGTCGGGCTCTGTCGGGCTCTGTCGGGCTCTGTCGGGCCCTGTCGGGCCCTGTCGGGCTCTGTCGGGTTCTGTCGGGCTCTGTCGGGCCCTGTCGGGCTCTGTCGGGCTCTGTCGGGCCCTGTCGGGGTCTGTCGGGCTCTGTCGGGCTCTGTCGGGCTCTACTGGGCTCTCTCGGGCCCTGTCGGGCCCTGTCGGGCTCCGTCGGGCTCTGTCGGGCTCTGTCGGGCTCTACTGGGCTCTGTCGGGCTCTACCGGGCTCTACTAGGCCCTGTCGGGCTCTGTCGGGCTCTGTTGGGCTCTGTCGGGCCCTGTCGGGCTCTGTCAGGCTCTGTCGGGCCCTGTCGGGCCCTGTCAGGCTCTGTTGGGGTCTGTCGGTCTCTGTCGGGCTCTGTCGGGCTCTACTGGGCTCTGTTGGGCTCTGTCGGGCTCTGTCGGGCTCTGTCGGGCTCTGTCGGGCTCTACTGGGCTCTGTCGGGCTCTACTGGGCTCTGTCGGGCTCTGTCGGGCCCTGTAGGGCCCTGTCGGGCTCTGTCGGGCTCTGTCGGGCTCTACTGCGCCCTGTCGGGCCCTGTCGGGCTCTGTCGGGCTCTGTCGGGCTCTGTCGGGCTCTGTCGGGCTCTGTCGGGCCCTGTCGGGCTCTACTGGGCTCTGTCGGGCTCTGTCGGGCCCTGTCGAGCTCTGTCGGGCCCTGTCGGGCTCTCTCGGGCTCTACTGGGCTCTGTCGGGCTCTGTCGGGCTCTGTCGGGCTCTACTGGGCTCTGTCGGGCTCTACTGGGCTCTACTAGGCCCTGTCGGGCTCTGTCGGGCTCTGTCGGGCTCTGTCGGGCCCTGTCGGGCCCTGTCAGGCTCTGTTGGGTTCTGTCGGGCTCTGTCGGGCTCTGTCGGGCTCTACTGGGCTCTGTCGGGCTCTGTCGGGCCCTGTCGGGCTCTGTCGGGCTCTGTCGGGCTCTGTCGGGCTCTACTGGGCTCTGTCGGGCTCTACTGGGCTCTGTCGGGCTCTGTCAAGCCCTGTAGGGCCCTGTCGGGCTCTGTCGGGCTCTGTCGGGCTCTACTGCGCCCTGTCGGGCCCTGTCGGGCTCTGTCGGGCTCTGTCGGTCTCTACTGGGCTCTGTCGGGCTCTGTCGGGCTCTGTCGGGCTCTGTCGGGCTCTGTCGGGCCCTGTCGGGCTCTACTGGGCTCTGTCGGGCTCTGTCGGGCCCTGTCGGGCTCTGTCGGGCCCTGTCGGGCTCTGTCGGGCTCTACTGGGCTCTGTCGGGCTCTGTCGGGCTCTGTCGGGATCTGTCGGGCTCTGTCGGGCTCTGTCGGGCTCTACTGGGCTCTGTCGGGCCCTGTCGGGCCCTGTCGGGCTCTGTCGGGCTCTGTCGGGCTCTACTGGGCTCTGTCGGGCCCTGTCGGGCCCTGTCGGGCCCTGTCGGTCTCTGTCGGGCTCTGTCGGGCTCCACTGGGCCCTGTCGGGCCCTGTCGGGCTCTGTCGGGCTCTGTCGAGCTCTACTGGGCTCTGTCGGGCTCTGTCAGGCCCTGTCGGGCCCTGTCGGGCCCTGTCGGGCTCTGTCGGGCTCTGTCGGGCTCTGTCGGGCTCTACTGGGCCCTGTCGGGCTCTGTCGGGCTCTGTCGGGCTCTGTCGGGCCCTGTCCGGCTCTGTCGGGCTCTGTCGGGCTCTGTCGGGCCCTGTCAGGCTCTGTCGGGTCCTGTCGGGCCCTGTCGGGCTCTGTCGGGCTCTGTCGGGCTCTGTCGGGCCCTGTCGGGCCCTGTCGGGCTCTGTCGGGCTCTGTCGGGCTCTACTGGGCTCTGTCGGGCCCTGTCGGGCCCTGTCGGGCTCTGTCGGGCTCTACTGGGCCCTGTCGGGCTCTGTCGGGCCCTGTCGGGCCCTGTCGGGCCCTGTCGGGCTCTGTCGGGCTCTGTCGGGCTCTGTCGGGTCCTGTCGGGCTCTGTCGGGCTCTGTCGGGCCCTGTCGGGCCCTGTCAGGCTCTGTCGGGCTCTGTCGGGCTCTGTCGGGCTCTGTAGGGCTCTGTCGGGCCCTGTCGGGCTCTACTGGGCTCTGTCGGGCTCTGTCGGTCTCTGTCGGGCTCTGTCGGGCTCTACTGCGCCCTGTCGGGCCCTGTCGGGCTCTGTCGGGCTCTGTCGGGCTCTACTGGGCTCTGTCGGGCTCTGTCGGGCTCTGTCGGGCCCTGTCGGGCTCTGTCGGGCTCTGTCGGGCTCTGTCGGGCCCTGTCGGGCTCTGTCGGGCCCTGTCGGGCTCTGTCGGGCTCTACTGGGCTCTGTCGGGTTCTGTCGGGCTCTGTCGGGCCCTGTCGGGCTCTGTCGGGCTCTGTCGGGCTCTGTCGGGCTCTGTCGGGATCTGTCGGGCTCTACTGGGCCCTGTCGGGCTCTGTCGGGCCCTGTCGGTCCCTGTTGGGCTCTGTCGGGCTCTGTCGGGCTCTGTCGGGCCCTGTCGGGCTCTGTCGGGCTCTACTGGGCCCTGTCAGGCCCTGTCGGGCCCTGTCGGGCTCTGTCGGGCTCTGTCGGGTTCTGTCGGGCTCTGTCGGGCTCTGTCGGGCCCTGTCGGGCTCTGTAGGGCTCTGTCGGGCCCTGTCGGGCTCTACTGGGCTCTGTCGGGCTCTGTCGGGCCCTGTCGTGCTCTGTCGGGCTCTGTCGGGCTCTGTCGGGCTCTACTGGGCTCTGTCGGGCTCTGTCGGGCCCTGTAGGGCCCTGTCGGGCTCTGTCGGGCTCTGTCGGGCGCTACTGCTCCCTGTCGGCCCTGTCGGGCTCTGTCGGGCTCTGTCGGGCTCTACTGGGCTCTGTCGGGCCCTGTCGGGCCCTGTCGGGCCCTGTCGGTCTCTGTCGGGCTCTGTCGGGCTCCACTGGGCCCTGTCGGGGCCTGTCGGGCTCTGTCGGGCTCTGTCGAGCTCTACTGGGCTCTGTCGGGCTCTGTCAGGCCCTGTCGGGCCCTGTCGGGCCCTGTCGGGCTCTGTCGGGCTCTGTCGGGCTCTGTCGGGCTCTACTGGGCCCTGTCGGGCTCTGTCGGGCTCTGTCGGGCTCTGTCGGGCCCTGTCCGGCTCTGTCGGGCTCTGTCGGGCTCTGTCGGGCCCTGTCAGGCTCTGTCGGGTCCTGTCGGGCCCTGTCGGGCTCTGTCGGGCTCTGTCGGGCTCTGTCGGGCCCTGTCGGGCCCTGTCGGGCTCTGTCGGGCTCTGTCGGGCTCTACTGGGCTCTGTCGGGCCCTGTCGGGCCCTGTCGGGCTCTGTCGGGCTCTACTGGGCCCTGTCGGGCTCTGTCGGGCCCTGTCGGGCCCTGTCGGGCCCTGTCGGGCTCTGTCGGGCTCTGTCGGGCTCTGTCGGGTCCTGTCGGGCTCTGTCGGGCTCTGTCGGGCCCTGTCGGGCCCTGTCAGGCTCTGTCGGGCTCTGTCGGGCTCTGTCGGGCTCTGTAGGGCTCTGTCGGGCCCTGTCGGGCTCTACTGGGCTCTGTCGGGCTCTGTCGGTCTCTGTCGGGCTCTGTCGGGCTCTACTGCGCCCTGTCGGGCCCTGTCGGGCTCTGTCGGGCTCTGTCGGGCTCTACTGGGCTCTGTCGGGCTCTGTCGGGCTCTGTCGGGCCCTGTCGGGCTCTGTCGGGCTCTGTCGGGCTCTGTCGGGCCCTGTCGGGCTCTGTCGGGCCCTGTCGGGCTCTGTCGGGCTCTACTGGGCTCTGTCGGGTTCTGTCGGGCTCTGTCGGGCCCTGTCGGGCTCTGACGGGCTCTGTCGGGCTCTGTCGGGCTCTGTCGGGATCTGTCGGGCTCTACTGGGCCCTGTCGGGCTCTGTCGGGCCCTGTCGGTCCCTGTTGGGCTCTGTCGGGCTCTGTCGGGCTCTGTCGGGCCCTGTCGGGCTCTGTCGGGCTCTACTGGGCCCTGTCAGGCCCTGTCGGGCCCTGTCGGGCTCTGTCGGGCTCTGTCGGGTTCTGTCGGGCTCTGTCGGGCTCTGTCGGGCCCTGTCGGGCTCTGTAGGGCTCTGTCGGGCCCTGTCGGGCTCTACTGGGCTCTGTCGGGCTCTGTCGGGCCCTGTCGTGCTCTGTCGGGCTCTGTCGGGCTCTGTCGGGCTCTACTGGGCTCTGTCGGGCTCTGTCGGGCCCTGTAGGGCCCTGTCGGGCTCTGTCGGGCTCTGTCGGGCGCTACTGCTCCCTGTCGGCCCTGTCGGGCTCTGTCGGGCTCTGTCGGGCTCTACTGGGCTCTGTCGGGCTCTGTCGGGCTCTGTCGGGCCCTGACGGGCTCTACTGGGCTCTGTCGGGCTCTGTCGGGCCCTGTCGGGCTCTGTCGGGCCCTGTCGGGCCCTGTCGGGCTCTGTCGGGCTCTGTCGGGCTCTGTCGGGCTCTGTCGGGCTCTACTGGGCTCTGTCGGGCCCTGTCGGGCCCTGTCGGGCCCTGTCGGGCCCTGTCGGGCTCTGTCGGGCTCTGTCGGGCTCTGTCGGGCCCTGTCGGGCTCTGTCAGGCTCTACTGGGCCCTGTCGGGCTCTATTGGGCACTGTCGGGCTCTTTCGGGCCCTGTCGGGCTCTGTCGGGCCCTGTCGGGCTCTGTCGGGCTCTGTCGGGCCCTGTCGGGCTCTGTCGGGCTCTGTCGGGCTCTGTCGGGCTCTGTCGGGCTCTACTGGGCTCTGTCGGGCTCTGTCGGGCCCTGTCGGGCTCTGTCGGGCTCTGTCGGGCTCTGTCGGGCCCTGTCGGGCCCTGTCGAGCTCTGTCGGGCTCTGTCGGGCTCTGTCAGGCTCTACTGGGCTCTGTCGGGCTCTGTCGGGTTCTGTCGGGCTCTGTCGGGCTCTGTCGGGCCCTGTCGGGCCCTGTCGGGCTCTGTCGGGCCCTGTCGGGCTCTGTCGGGCTCTGTCGGGCTCTGTCGGGCTCTACTGGGCTCTGTCGGGTTCTACTGGGCTCTACTGGGCCCTGTCGGGCTCTGTCGGGCTCTGTCGGGCTCTGTCGGGCTCTACTGGGCTCTACTGTTCCCTGTCGGGCCCTGTCGGGCTCTGTCGGGCTCTGTCGGGCTCTCTCGGGCTCTGTCGGGCTCTACTGGGCCCTGTCGGGCTCTGTCGGGCTCTGTCGGGCTCTGTTGGGCTCTGTCGGGCTCTGTCGGGCTCTGTCGGGCTCTGTCGGGCCCTGTCGGGCCCTGTCGGGCTCTGTCGGGCTCTGTCGGGCCCTGTCGGGCTCTGTCGGGCTCTGTCGGGCTCGGTCGGGCTCTACTGGGCTCTGTCGGGCTCTGTCGGGCCCTGTCGGGCCCTGTCAGGCTCTGTCGGGCTCTGTCGGGCTCTACTGGGCTCTGTCGGGCTCTACTGGGCTCTACTAGGCCCTGTCGGGCTCTGTCGGGCTCTGTCGGGCCCTGTCGGGCCCTGTCGGGCTCTGTCGGGCTCTGTCGGGCTCTGTCGGGCCCTGTCGGGCTCTGTCGGGCTCTGTCGGGCCCTGTCGGGCTCTGTCGGGCTCTACTGGGCTCTACTGTTCCCTGTCGGGCCCTGTCGGGCTCTGTCGGGCTCTGTCGGGCTCTGTCGGGCCCTGTCGGGCCCTGTCGGGCTCTACTGGGCTCTGTCGGGCTCTATCGGGCCCTGTCGGGCTCTGTCGGGCCCTGTCGGGCTCTGTCGGGCTCTACTGGGCTCTGTCGGGCTCTGTCGGGCCCTGTCGGGCCCTGTCGGGCTCTGTCGGGATCTGTCGGGCTCTGTCGGGCTCTGTCGGGCTCTGTCGGGCCCTGTCGGGCTCTGTCGGGCTCTTTCGGGCTCTGTCGGGCTCTGTCGGGCTCTACTGGGCTCTGTCGGGTTCTACTGGGCTCTACTGGGCCCTGTCGGGCTCTGTCGGGCTCTGTCGGGCTCTGTCGGGCTCTACTGGGCTCTACTGTTCCCTGTCGGGCCCTGTCGGGCTCTGTCGGGCTCTGTCGGGCTCTGTCGGGCTCTGTCGGGCTCTGTCGGGCCCTGTCGGGCCCTGTCGGGCTCTGTCGGGCTCTGTCGGGCCCTGTCGGGCTCTGTCGGGCCCTGTCGGGCCCTGTCGGGCTCTGTCGGGCTCTGTCGGGCTCTGTCGGGCTCTACTGGGCTCTGTCGGGCTCTGTCGGGCTCTGTCGGGCCCTGTCGGGCTCTGTCGGGCTCTGTCGGGCTCTGTCGGGCTCTACTGGGCTCTGTCGGGCTCTACTGGGCTCTACTAGGCCCTGTCGGGCTCTGTCGGGCTCTGTCGGGCTCTGTCGGGCCCTGTCGGGCTCTGTCGGGCTCTGTCGGGCCCTGTCGGGCCCTGTCAGGCTCTGTTGGGTTCTGTCGGGCTCTGTCGGGCTCCGTCGGGCTCAACTGGGCTCTGTCGGGCTCTGTCGGGCCCTGTCGGGCTCTGTCGGGCTCTGTCGGGCTCTGTCGGGCTCTACTGGGCTCTGTCGGGCTCTACTGGGCTCTGTCGGGCTCTGTCGGGCCCTGTAGGGCCCTGTCGGGCTCTGTCGGGCTCTGTCGGGCTCTACTGCGCCCTGTCGGGCCCTGTCGGGCTCTGTCGGGCTCTGTCGGTCTCTACTGGGCTCTGTCGGGCTCTGTCGGGCTCTGTCGGGCTCTGTCGGGCTCTGTCGGGCCCTGTCGGGCTCTACTGGGCTCTGTCGGGCTCTGTCGGGCCCTGTCGGGCTCTGTCGGGCCCTGTCGGGCTCTGTCGGGCTCTACTGGGCTCTGTCGGGCTCTGTCGGGCTCTGTCGGGCTCTGTCGGGATCTGTCGGGCTCTGTCGGGCTCTGTCGGGCTCTACTGGGCTCTGTCGGGCCCTGTCGGGCCCTGTCGGGCTCTGTCGGGCTCTGTCGGGCTCTACTGGGCTCTGTCGGGCCCTGTCGGGCCCTGTCGGGCCCTGTCGGGCTCTGTCGGGCTCTGTCGGGCTCTACTGGGCCCTGTCGGGCCCTGTCGGGCTCTGTCGAGCTCTACTGGGCTCTGTCGGGCTCTGTCAGGCCCTGTCGGGCCCTGTCGGGCCCTGTCGGGCTCTGTCGGGCTCTGTCGGGCTCTGTCGGGCTCTACTGGGCCCTGTCGGGCTCTGTCGGGCTCTGTCGGGCTCTGTCGGGCCCTGTCCGGCTCTGTCGGGCTCTGTCAGGCTCTGTCGGGCCCTGTCAGGCTCTGTCGGGTCCTGTCGGGCCCTGTCGGGCTCTGTCGGGCTCTGTCGGGCTCTGTCGGGCTCTATTGGGCCCTGTCGGGCCCTGTCGGGCCCTGTCGGGCTCTGTCGGGCTCTGTCGGGCCCTGTCGGGCCCTGTCGGGCTCTGTCGGGCTCTGTCGGGATCTACTGGGCTCTGTCGCGCCCTGTCGGGCCCTGTCGGGCTCTGTCGGGCTCTACTGGGCCCTGTCGGGCTCTGTCGGGCCCTGTCGGGCCCTGTCGGGCCCTGTCGGGCCCTGTCGGGCTCTGTCGGGCTCTGTCGGGCTCTGTCGGGTCCTGTCGGGCTCTGTCGGGCTCTGTCGGGCCCTGTCGGGCCCTGTCAGGCTCTGTCGGGCTCTGTCGGGCTCTGTCGGGCTCTGTAGGGCTCTGTCGGGCCCTGTCGGGCTCTACTGGGCTCTGTCGGGCTCTGTCGGTCTCTGTCGGGCTCTGTCGGGCTCTACTGCGCCCTGTCGGGCCCTGTCGGGCTCTGTCGGGCTCTGTCGGGCTCTACTGGGCTCTGTCGGGCTCTGTCGGGCTCTGTCGGGCCCTGTCGGGCTCTGTCGGGCTCTGTCGGGCTCTGTCGGGCCCTGTCGGGCTCTGTCGGGCCCTGTCGGGCTCTGTCGGGCTCTACTGGGCTCTGTCGGGTTCTGTCGGGCTCTGTCGGGCCCTGTCGGGCTCTGTCGGGCTCTGTCGGGCTCTGTCGGGCTCTACTGAGCTCTGTCGGGCTCTACCGGGCTCTACTAGGCCCTGTCGGGCTCTGTCGGGCTCTGTTGGGCTCTGTCGGGCCCTGTCGGGCTCTGTCGGGCTCTGTCGGGCTCTGTCGGGCCCTGTCAGGCTCTGTTGGGGTCTGTCGGGCTCTGTCGGGCTCTGTCGGGCTCTACTGGGCTCTGTTGGGCTCTGTCGGGCTCTGTCGGGCTCTGTCGGGCTCTACTGGGCTCTGTCGGGCTCTACTGGGCTCTGTCGGGCTCTGTCGGGCCCTGTAGGGCCCTGTCGGGCTCTGTCGGGCTCTGTCGGGCTGTACTGCGCCCTGTCGGGCCCTGTCGGGCTCTGTCGGGCTCTGTCGGGCTCTGTCGGGCTCTGTCGGGCTCTGTCGGGCCCTGTCGGGCTCTACTGGGCTCTGTCGGGCTCTGTCGGGCCCTGTCGGGCTCTGTCGGGCCCTGTCGGGCTCTGTCGGGCTCTACTGGGCTCTGTCGGGCTCTGTCGGGCCCTGTCGGGCTCTGTCGGGCTCTGTCGGGATCTGTCGGGCTCTTTCGGGCTCTGTCGGGCCCTGTCGGGCTCTGTCGGCCTCTGTCGGGCTCTGTCGGGCTCTGTCGGGCTCTAGTGGGCTCTGTCGGGCTCTGTCGGGCCCTGTCGGGCCCTGTCGGGCTCTGTCGGGCTCTGTCGGGTTCTGTCGGGCTCTGTCGGGCTTTGTCGGGCTCTGTCAGGCTCTGTCGGGCTCTACTGGGCTCTACTGTTCCCTGTCGGGCCCTGTCGGGCTCTGTCGGGCTCTGTCGGGCTCTGTCGGGCTCTACTGAGCCCTGTCGGGCTCTGTCGGGCTCTAGTGGGCTCTGTCGGGCTCTGTCGGGCTCTGTCGGGCCCTGTCGGGCCCTGTCGGGCTCTGTCGAGTTCTGTCGGGCTCTGTCGGGCCCTGTCGGGCTCTGTCGGGCTCTGTCGGGCCCTGTCGGGTTCTGTCGGGCTCTGTCGGGCTCTGTCGGGCCCTGTCGGGCTCTGTCGGGCTCTGTCGGGCCCTGTCGGGCTCTGTCGGGCTCTGTCGGGCTCGGTCGGGCTCTACTGGGCTCTGTCGGGCTCTGTCGGGCCCTGTCGGGCCCTGTCAGGCTCTGTCGGGCTCTGTCGGGCTCTACTGGGCTCTGTCGGGCTCTACTGGGCTCTACTAGGCCCTGTCGGGCTCTGTCGGGCTCTGTCGGGCCCTGTCGGGCCCTGTCGGGCTCTGTCGGGCTCTGTCGGGCTCTGTCGGGCTCTGTCGGGCCCTGTCGGGCTCTGTCGGGCTCTACTGGGCTCTACTGTTCCCTGTCGGGCCCTGTCGGGCTCTGTCGGGCTCTGTCGGTCTCTGTCGGGCCCTGTCGGGCCCTGTCGGGCTCTGTCGGGCTCTGTCGGGCTCTGTCGGGCTCTAGTGGGCTCTGTCGGGCTCTGTCGGGCCCTGTCGGGCCCTGTCGGGCTCTGTCGGGCTCTGTCGGGTTCTGTCGGGCTCTGTCGGGCTCTGTCGGGCTCTGTCGGGCTCTACTGGGCTCTACTGTTCCCTGTCGGGCCCTGTCGGGCTCTGTCGGGCTCTCCGGGCTCTGTCGGGCTCTGTCGGGCTCTACTGGGCCCTGTCGGGCTCTGTCGGGCTCTGTCGGGCTCTGTCGGGCCCTGTCGGGCCCTGTCGGGCTCTGTCGGGCCCTGTCGGGCTCTGTCGGGCTCTGTCGGGCCCTGTCGGGCTCTGTCGGGCTCTGTCGGGCCCTGTCGGGCTCTGTCGGGCTCTGTCGGGCTCTGTCGGGCTCTACTGGGCTCTGTCGGGCCCTGTCGGGCCCTGTCGGGCTCTGTCGGGCTCTGTCGGGCTCTGTCGGGCTCTACTGGGCTCTGTCGGGCTCTACCGGGCTCTACTAGGCCCTGTCGGGCTCTGTCGGGCTCTGTCGGGCTCTGTCGGGCCCTGTCGGGCTCTGTCGGGCTCTGTCGGGCCCTGTCGGGCCCTGTCAGGCTCTGTCGGGGTCTGTCGGGCTCTGTCGGGCTCTGTCGGGCTCTACTGGGCTCTGTCGGGCTCTGTCGGGCTCTGTCGGGCTCTGTCGGGCTCTACTGGGCTCTGTCGGGCTCTACTGGGCTCTACTGTTCCCTGTCGGGCCCTGTCGGGCTCTGTCGGGCTCTGTCGGTCTCTGTCGGGCCCTGTCGGGCCCTGTCGGGCTCTGTCGGGCTCTGTCGGGCTCTAGTGGGCTCTGTCGGGCTCTGTCGGGCCCTGTCGGGCCCTGTCGGGCTCTGTCGGGCTCTGTCGGGTTCTGTCGGGCTCTGTCGGGCTCTGTCGGGCTCTGTCGGGCTCTACTGGGCTCTACTGTTCCCTGTCGGGCCCTGTCGGGCTCTGTCGGGCTCTCTCGGGCTCTGTCGGGCTCTGTCGGGCTCTACTGGGCCCTGTCGGGCTCTGTCGGGCTCTGTCGGGCTCTGTCGGGCTCTGTCGGGCTCTACTGGGCCCTGTCGGGCCCTGTCGGGCTCTGTCGGGCTCTGTCGGGCTCTGTCGGGCTCTACTGGGCCCTGTCGGGCTCTGTCGGGCTCTGTCGGGCTCTGTCGGGCCCTGTCCGGCTCTGTCGGGCTCTGTCAGGCTCTGTCGGGCCCTGTCAGGCTCTGTCGGGTCCTGTCGGGCCCTGTCGGGCTCTGTCGGGCTCTGTCGGGCTCTGTCGGGCTCTATTGGGCCCTGTCGGGCCCTGTCGGGCCCTGTCGGGCTCTGTCGGGCTCTGTCGGGCCCTGTCGGGCCCTGTCGGGCTCTGTCGGGCTCTGTCGGGATCTACTGGGCTCTGTCGCGCCCTGTCGGGCCCTGTCGGGCTCTGTCGGGCTCTACTGGGCCCTGTCGGGCTCTGTCGGGCCCTGTCGGGCCCTGTCGGGCCCTGTCGGGCCCTGCCGGGCTCTGTCGGGCTCTGTCGGGCTCTGTCGGGTCCTGTCGGGCTCTGTCGGGCTCTGTCGGGCCCTGTCGGGCCCTGTCAGGCTCTGTCGGGCTCTGTCGGGCTCTGTCGGGCTCTGTAGGGCTCTGTCGGGCCCTGTCGGGCTCTACTGGGCTCTGTCGGGCTCTGTCGGTCTCTGTCGGGCTCTGTCGGGCTCTACTGCGCCCTGTCGGGCCCTGTCGGGCTCTGTCGGGCTCTGTCGGGCTCTACTGGGCTCTGTCGGGCTCTGTCGGGCTCTGTCGGGCCCTGTCGGGCTCTGTCGGGCTCTGTCGGGCTCTGTCGGGCCCTGTCGGGCTCTGTCGGGCCCTGTCGGGCTCTGTCGGGCTCTACTGGGCTCTGTCGGGTTCTGTCGGGCTCTGTCGGGCCCTGTCGGGCTCTGTCGGGCTCTGTCGGGCTCTGTCGGGCTCTACTGAGCTCTGTCGGGCTCTACCGGGCTCTACTAGGCCCTGTCGGGCTCTGTCGGGCTCTGTTGGGCTCTGTCGGGCCCTGTCGGGCTCTGTCGGGCTCTGTCGGGCTCTGTCGGGCCCTGTCAGGCTCTGTTGGGGTCTGTCGGGCTCTGTCGGGCTCTGTCGGGCTCTACTGGGCTCTGTTGGGCTCTGTCGGGCTCTGTCGGGCTCTGTCGGGCTCTACTGGGCTCTGTCGGGCTCTACTGGGCTCTGTCGGGCTCTGTCGGGCCCTGTAGGGCCCTGTCGGGCTCTGTCGGGCTCTGTCGGGCTGTACTGCGCCCTGTCGGGCCCTGTCGGGCTCTGTCGGGCTCTGTCGGGCTCTGTCGGGCTCTGTCGGGCTCTGTCGGGCCCTGTCGGGCTCTACTGGGCTCTGTCGGGCTCTGTCGGGCCCTGTCGGGCTCTGTCGGGCCCTGTCGGGCTCTGTCGGGCTCTACTGGGCTCTGTCGGGCTCTGTCGGGCCCTGTCGGGCTCTGTCGGGCTCTGTCGGGATCTGTCGGGCTCTTTCGGGCTCTGTCGGGCCCTGTCGGGCTCTGTCGGCCTCTGTCGGGCTCTGTCGGGCTCTGTCGGGCTCTAGTGGGCTCTGTCGGGCTCTGTCGGGCCCTGTCGGGCCCTGTCGGGCTCTGTCGGGCTCTGTCGGGTTCTGTCGGGCTCTGTCGGGCTTTGTCGGGCTCTGTCAGGCTCTGTCGGGCTCTACTGGGCTCTACTGTTCCCTGTCGGGCCCTGTCGGGCTCTGTCGGGCTCTGTCGGGCTCTGTCGGGCTCTACTGAGCCCTGTCGGGCTCTGTCGGGCTCTGTTGGGCTCTGTCGGGCTCTGTCGGGCTCTGTCGGGCCCTGTCGGGCCCTGTCGGGCTCTGTCGAGTTCTGTCGGGCTCTGTCGGGCCCTGTCGGGCTCTGTCGGGCTCTGTCGGGCCCTGTCGGGTTCTGTCGGGCTCTGTCGGGCTCTGTCGGGCCCTGTCGGGCTCTGTCGGGCTCTGTCGGGCCCTGTCGGGCTCTGTCGGGCTCTGTCGGGCTCGGTCGGGCTCTACTGGGCTCTGTCGGGCTCTGTCGGGCCCTGTCGGGCCCTGTCAGGCTCTGTCGGGCTCTGTCGGGCTCTACTGGGCTCTGTCGGGCTCTACTGGGCTCTACTAGGCCCTGTCGGGCTCTGTCGGGCTCTGTCGGGCCCTGTCGGGCCCTGTCGGGCTCTGTCGGGCTCTGTCGGGCTCTGTCGGGCTCTGTCGGGCCCTGTCGGGCTCTGTCGGGCTCTACTGGGCTCTACTGTTCCCTGTCGGGCCCTGTCGGGCTCTGTCGGGCTCTGTCGGTCTCTGTCGGGCCCTGTCGGGCCCTGTCGGGCTCTGTCGGGCTCTGTCGGGCTCTGTCGGGCTCTAGTGGGCTCTGTCGGGCTCTGTCGGGCCCTGTCGGGCCCTGTCGGGCTCTGTCGGGCTCTGTCGGGTTCTGTCGGGCTCTGTCGGGCTCTGTCGGGCTCTGTCGGGCTCTACTGGGCTCTACTGTTCCCTGTCGGGCCCTGTCGGGCTCTGTCGGGCTCTCCGGGCTCTGTCGGGCTCTGTCGGGCTCTACTGGGCCCTGTCGGGCTCTGTCGGGCTCTGTCGGGCTCTGTCGGGCCCTGTCGGGCCCTGTCGGGCTCTGTCGGGCCCTGTCGGGCTCTGTCGGGCTCTGTCGGGCCCTGTCGGGCTCTGTCGGGCTCTGTCGGGCCCTGTCGGGCTCTGTCGGGCTCTGTCGGGCTCTGTCGGGCTCTACTGGGCTCTGTCGGGCCCTGTCGGGCCCTGTCGGGCTCTGTCGGGCTCTGTCGGGCTCTGTCGGGCTCTACTGGGCTCTGTCGGGCTCTACCGGGCTCTACTAGGCCCTGTCGGGCTCTGTCGGGCTCTGTCGGGCTCTGTCGGGCCCTGTCGGGCTCTGTCGGGCTCTGTCGGGCCCTGTCGGGCCCTGTCAGGCTCTGTCGGGGTCTGTCGGGCTCTGTCGGGCTCTGTCGGGCTCTACTGGGCTCTGTCGGGCTCTGTCGGGCTCTGTCGGGCTCTGTCGGGCTCTACTGGGCTCTGTCGGGCTCTACTGGGCTCTACTGTTCCCTGTCGGGCCCTGTCGGGCTCTGTCGGGCTCTGTCGGTCTCTGTCGGGCCCTGTCGGGCCCTGTCGGGCTCTGTCGGGCTCTGTCGGGCTCTAGTGGGCTCTGTCGGGCTCTGTCGGGCCCTGTCGGGCCCTGTCGGGCTCTGTCGGGCTCTGTCGGGTTCTGTCGGGCTCTGTCGGGCTCTGTCGGGCTCTGTCGGGCTCTACTGGGCTCTACTGTTCCCTGTCGGGCCCTGTCGGGCTCTGTCGGGCTCTCTCGGGCTCTGTCGGGCTCTGTCGGGCTCTACTGGGCCCTGTCGGGCTCTGTCGGGCTCTGTCGGGCTCTGTCGGGCCCTGTCGGGCCCTGTCGGGCTCTGTCGGGTTCTGTCGGGCTCTGTCGGGCCCTGTCGGGCTCTGTCGGGCTCTGTCGGGCCCTGTCGGGGTCTGTCGGGCTCTGTCGGGCTCTGTCGGGCTCTACTGGGCTCTCTCGGGCCCTGTCGGGCCCTGTCGGGCTCCGTCGGGCTCTGTCGGGCTCTGTCGGGCTCTACTGGGCTCTGTCGGGCTCTACCGGGCTCTACTAGGCCCTGTCGGGCTCTGTCGGGCTCTGTTGGGCTCTGTCGGGCCCTGTCGGGCTCTGTCGGGCTCTGTCGGGCCCTGTCGGGCCCTGTCAGGCTCTGTTGGGGTCTGTCGGGCTCTGTCGGGCTCTGTCGGGCTCTACTGGGCTCTGTTGGGCTCTGTCGGGCTCTGTCGGGCTCTGTCGGGCTCTGTCGGGCTCTACTGGGCTCTGTCGGGCTCTACTGGGCTCTGTCGGGCTCTGTCGGGCCCTGTAGGGCCCTGTCGGGCTCTGTCGGGCTCTGTCGGGCTCTACTGCGCCCTGTCGGGCCCTGTCGGGCTCTGTCGGGCTCTGTCGGGCTCTGTCGGGCTCTGTCGGGCTCTGTCGGGCCCTGTCGGGCTCTACTGGGCTCTGTCGGGCTCTGTCGGGCCCTGTCGAGCTCTGTCGGGCCCTGTCGGGCTCTGTCGGGCTCTACTGGGCTCTGTCGGGCTCTGTCGGGCCCTGTCGGGCTCTGTCGGGCTCTGTCGGGATCTGTCGGGCTCTGTCGGGCTCTGTCGGGCCCTGTCGGGCTCTGTCGGCCTCTGTCGGGCTCTGTCGGGCTCTGTCGGGCTCTAGTGGGCTCTGTCGGGCTCTGTCGGGCCCTGTCGGGCCCTGTCGGGCTCTGTCGGGCTCTGTCGGGTTCTGTCGGGCTCTGTCGGGCTCTGTCGGGCTCTGTCAGGCTCTGTCGGGCTCTACTGGGCTCTACTGTTCCCTGTCGGGCCCTGTCGGGCTCTGTCGGGCTCTGTCGGGCTCTGTCGGGCTCTACTGAGCCCTGTCGGGCTCTGTCGGGCTCTGTTGGGCTCTGTCGGGCTCTGTCGGGCTCTGTCGGGCCCTGTCGGGCCCTGTCGGGCTCTGTCGAGTTCTGTCGGGCTCTGTCGGGCCCTGTCGGGCTCTGTCGGGCTCTGTCGGGCCCTGTCGGGCTCTGTCGGGCTCTGTCGGGCTCTGTCGCGCCCTGTAGGGCCCTGTAGGGCCCTGTCGGGCTCTGTCGGGCTCTGTCGGGCTCTACTGCGCCCTGTCGGGCCCTGTCGGGCTCTGTCGGGCTCTGTCGGGCTCTACTGGGCTCTGTCGGGCTCTGTCGGGCTCTGTCGGGCTCTACTGGGCTCTACTGTTCCCTGTCGGGCCCTGTCGGGCTCTGTCGGGCTCTCTCGGGCTCTGTCGGGCTCTGTCGGGCTCTACTGGGCCCTGTCGGGCTCTGTCGGGCTCTGTTGGGCTCTGTCGGGCTCTGTCGGGCCCTGTCGGGCTCTGTCGGGCTCTGTTGGGCTCTGTCGGGCTCTACTGGGCTCTGTCGGGCTCTACTGGGCTCTACTAGGCCCTGTCGGGCTCTGTCGGGCTCTGTAGGGCTCTGTCGGGCCCTGTCGGGCTCTGTCGGGCTCTGTCGGGCCCTGTCGGGCCCTGTCAGGCTCTGTTGGGGTCTGTCGGGCTCTGTCGGGCTCTGTCGGGCTCTACTGGGCTCTGTCGGGCTCTGTCGGGACCTGTCGGGCTCTGTCGGGCTCTGTCGGGCTCTACTGGCCTCTGTCGGGCTCTACTGGGCTCTGTCGGGCTCTGTCGGGCCCTGTAGGGCCCTGTCGGGCTCTGTCGGGCTCTGTCGGGCTCTGTCGGGCTCTGTCGGGCCCTGTCGGGCTCTGTTGCGCCCTGTCGGGCTCTGTCGGGCTCTGTCGGGCTCTGTCGGGCCCTGTCGGGCCCTGTCGGGCCCTGTCGGGCTCTGTCGGGCTCTAGTGGGCTCTGTTGGGCTCTGTCGGGCTCTGTCGGGCCCTGTCGGGCCCTGTCGGGCTCTGTCGGGTTCTGTCGGGCTTTGTCGGGCTCTGTCGGGCTCTGTCAGGCTCTGTCGGGCTCTACTGGGCTCTACTGTTCCCTGTCGGGCCCTGTCGGGCTCTGTCGGGCTCTCTCGGGCTCTGTCGGGCTCTGTCGGGCTCTACTGGGCCCTGTCGGGCTCTGTCGGGCTCTGTCGGGCTCTGTCGGGCTCTGTTGGGCTCTGTCGGGCTCTGTCGGGCTCTGTCGGGCCCTGTCGGGCCCTGTCGGGCTCTGTCGGGTTCTGTCGGGCTCTGTCGGGCTCTGTCGGGCCCTGTCGGGCTCTGTCGGGCTCTGTCGGGCCCTGTCGGGGTCTGTCGGGCTCTGTCGGGCTCTGTCGGGCTCTACTGGGCTCTGTCGGGCTCTGTCGGGCCCTGTCGGGCTCTGTCGGGCTCTGTCGGGCTCTGTCGGGCTCTACTGGGCTCTGTCGGGCTCTACCGGGCTCTACTAGGCCCTGTCGGGCTCTGTCGGGCTCTGTCGGGCTCTGTCGGGCCCTGTCGGGCCCTGTCGGGCTCTGTCGGGTTCTGTCGGGCTCTGTCGGGCTCTGTCGGGCTCTGTCGGGCCCTGTCGGGCTCTGTCGGGCTCTGTCGGGCCCTGTCGGGGTCTGTCGGGCTCTGTCGGGCTCTACTGGGCTCTGTCGGGCCCTGTCGGGCCCTGTCGGGCTCTGTCGGGCTCTGTCGGGCTCTGTCGGGCTCTACTGGGCTCTGTCGGGCTCTACCGGGCTCTACTAGGCCCTGTCGGGCTCTGTCGGGCTCTGTCGGGCTCTGTCGGGCCCTGTCGGGCTCTGTCGGGCTCTGTCGGGCCCTGTCGGGCCCTGTCAGGCTCTGTCGGGGTCTGTCGGGCTCTGTCGGGCTCTGTCGGGCTCTACTGGGCTCTGTCGGGCTCTGTCGGGCTCTGTCGGGCTCTGTCGGGCTCTGTCGGTCTCTACTGGGCTCTGTCGGGCTCTACTGGGCTCTACTGTTCCCTGTCGGGCCCTGTCGGGCTCTGTCGGGCTCTGTCGGGCCCTGTCGGGCTCTGTCGGGCTCTGTCGGGCTCTGTCGGGCCCTGTCGGGCTCTGTCGGGCCCTGTCGGGCTCTGTCGGGCTCTACTGGGCTCTGTCGGGTTCTGTCGGGCTCTGTCGGGCCCTGTCGGGCTCTGTCGGGCTCTGTCGGGCTCTGTCGGGATCTGTCGGGCTCTACTGGGCCCTGTCGGGCTCTGTCGTGCCCTGTCGGGCTCTGTCGGGCTCTACTGGGCCCTGTCAGGCCCTGTCGGGCCCTGTCGGGCTCTGTCGGGCTCTGTCGGGTTCTGTCGGGCTCTGTCGGGCTCTGTCGGGCCCTGTCGGGCTCTGTAGGGCTCTGTCGGGCCCTGTCGGGCTCTACTGGGCTCTGTCGGGCTCTGTCGGGCCCTGTCGTGCTCTGTCGGGCTCTGTCGGGCTCTGTCGGGCTCTACTGGGCTCTACTGTTCCCTGTCGGGCCCTGTCGGGCTCTGTCGGGCTCTCTCGGGCTCTGTCGGGCTCTGTCGGGCTCTACTGGGCCCTGTCGGGCTCTGTCGGGCTCTGTCGGGCTCTGTCGGGCCCTGTCGGGCCCTGTCGGGCTCTGTCGGGTTCTGTCGGGCTCTGTCGGGCCCTGTCGGGCTCTGTCGGGCTCTGTCGGGCCCTGTCGGGGTCTGTCGGGCTCTGTCGGGCTCTGTCGGGCTCTACTGGGCTCTCTCGGGCCCTGTCGGGCCCTGTCGGGCTCCGTCGGGCTCTGTCGGGCTCTGTCGGGCTCTACTGGGCTCTGTCGGGCTCTACCGGGCTCTACTAGGCCCTGTCGGGCTCTGTCGGGCTCTGTTGGGCTCTGTCGGGCCCTGTCGGGCTCTGTCGGGCTCTGTCGGGCCCTGTCGGGCCCTGTCAGGCTCTGTTGGGGTCTGTCGGGCTCTGTCGGGCTCTGTCGGGCTCTACTGGGCTCTGTTGGGCTCTGTCGGGCTCTGTCGGGCTCTGTCGGGCTCTGTCGGGCTCTACTGGGCTCTGTCGGGCTCTACTGGGCTCTGTCGGGCTCTGTCGGGCCCTGTAGGGCCCTGTCGGGCTCTGTCGGGCTCTGTCGGGCTCTACTGCGCCCTGTCGGGCCCTGTCGGGCTCTGTCGGGCTCTGTCGGGCTCTGTCGGGCTCTGTCGGGCTCTGTCGGGCCCTGTCGGGCTCTACTGGGCTCTGTCGGGCTCTGTCGGGCCCTGTCGAGCTCTGTCGGGCCCTGTCGGGCTCTGTCGGGCTCTACTGGGCTCTGTCGGGCTCTGTCGGGCCCTGTCGGGCTCTGTCGGGCTCTGTCGGGATCTGTCGGGCTCTGTCGGGCTCTGTCGGGCCCTGTCGGGCTCTGTCGGCCTCTGTCGGGCTCTGTCGGGCTCTGTCGGGCTCTAGTGGGCTCTGTCGGGCTCTGTCGGGCCCTGTCGGGCCCTGTCGGGCTCTGTCGGGCTCTGTCGGGTTCTGTCGGGCTCTGTCGGGCTCTGTCGGGCTCTGTCAGGCTCTGTCGGGCTCTACTGGGCTCTACTGTTCCCTGTCGGGCCCTGTCGGGCTCTGTCGGGCTCTGTCGGGCTCTGTCGGGCTCTACTGAGCCCTGTCGGGCTCTGTCGGGCTCTGTTGGGCTCTGTCGGGCTCTGTCGGGCTCTGTCGGGCCCTGTCGGGCCCTGTCGGGCTCTGTCGAGTTCTGTCGGGCTCTGTCGGGCCCTGTCGGGCTCTGTCGGGCTCTGTCGGGCCCTGTCGGGCTCTGTCGGGCTCTGTCGGGCTCTGTCGCGCCCTGTAGGGCCCTGTAGGGCCCTGTCGGGCTCTGTCGGGCTCTGTCGGGCTCTACTGCGCCCTGTCGGGCCCTGTCGGGCTCTGTCGGGCTCTGTCGGGCTCTACTGGGCTCTGTCGGGCTCTGTCGGGCTCTGTCGGGCTCTACTGGGCTCTACTGTTCCCTGTCGGGCCCTGTCGGGCTCTGTCGGGCTCTCTCGGGCTCTGTCGGGCTCTGTCGGGCTCTACTGGGCCCTGTCGGGCTCTGTCGGGCTCTGTTGGGCTCTGTCGGGCTCTGTCGGGCCCTGTCGGGCTCTGTCGGGCTCTGTTGGGCTCTGTCGGGCTCTACTGGGCTCTGTCGGGCTCTACTGGGCTCTACTAGGCCCTGTCGGGCTCTGTCGGGCTCTGTAGGGCTCTGTCGGGCCCTGTCGGGCTCTGTCGGGCTCTGTCGGGCCCTGTCGGGCCCTGTCAGGCTCTGTTGGGGTCTGTCGGGCTCTGTCGGGCTCTGTCGGGCTCTACTGGGCTCTGTCGGGCTCTGTCGGGACCTGTCGGGCTCTGTCGGGCTCTGTCGGGCTCTACTGGCCTCTGTCGGGCTCTACTGGGCTCTGTCGGGCTCTGTCGGGCCCTGTAGGGCCCTGTCGGGCTCTGTCGGGCTCTGTCGGGCTCTGTCGGGCTCTGTCGGGCCCTGTCGGGCTCTGTTGCGCCCTGTCGGGCTCTGTCGGGCTCTGTCGGGCTCTGTCGGGCCCTGTCGGGCCCTGTCGGGCCCTGTCGGGCTCTGTCGGGCTCTAGTGGGCTCTGTTGGGCTCTGTCGGGCTCTGTCGGGCCCTGTCGGGCCCTGTCGGGCTCTGTCGGGTTCTGTCGGGCTTTGTCGGGCTCTGTCGGGCTCTGTCAGGCTCTGTCGGGCTCTACTGGGCTCTACTGTTCCCTGTCGGGCCCTGTCGGGCTCTGTCGGGCTCTCTCGGGCTCTGTCGGGCTCTGTCGGGCTCTACTGGGCCCTGTCGGGCTCTGTCGGGCTCTGTCGGGCTCTGTCGGGCTCTGTTGGGCTCTGTCGGGCTCTGTCGGGCTCTGTCGGGCCCTGTCGGGCCCTGTCGGGCTCTGTCGGGTTCTGTCGGGCTCTGTCGGGCTCTGTCGGGCCCTGTCGGGCTCTGTCGGGCTCTGTCGGGCCCTGTCGGGGTCTGTCGGGCTCTGTCGGGCTCTGTCGGGCTCTACTGGGCTCTGTCGGGCTCTGTCGGGCCCTGTCGGGCTCTGTCGGGCTCTGTCGGGCTCTGTCGGGCTCTACTGGGCTCTGTCGGGCTCTACCGGGCTCTACTAGGCCCTGTCGGGCTCTGTCGGGCTCTGTCGGGCTCTGTCGGGCCCTGTCGGGCCCTGTCGGGCTCTGTCGGGTTCTGTCGGGCTCTGTCGGGCTCTGTCGGGCTCTGTCGGGCCCTGTCGGGCTCTGTCGGGCTCTGTCGGGCCCTGTCGGGGTCTGTCGGGCTCTGTCGGGCTCTACTGGGCTCTGTCGGGCCCTGTCGGGCCCTGTCGGGCTCTGTCGGGCTCTGTCGGGCTCTGTCGGGCTCTACTGGGCTCTGTCGGGCTCTACCGGGCTCTACTAGGCCCTGTCGGGCTCTGTCGGGCTCTGTCGGGCTCTGTCGGGCCCTGTCGGGCTCTGTCGGGCTCTGTCGGGCCCTGTCGGGCCCTGTCAGGCTCTGTCGGGGTCTGTCGGGCTCTGTCGGGCTCTGTCGGGCTCTACTGGGCTCTGTCGGGCTCTGTCGGGCTCTGTCGGGCTCTGTCGGGCTCTGTCGGTCTCTACTGGGCTCTGTCGGGCTCTACTGGGCTCTACTGTTCCCTGTCGGGCCCTGTCGGGCTCTGTCGGGCTCTGTCGGGCCCTGTCGGGCTCTGTCGGGCTCTGTCGGGCTCTGTCGGGCCCTGTCGGGCTCTGTCGGGCCCTGTCGGGCTCTGTCGGGCTCTACTGGGCTCTGTCGGGTTCTGTCGGGCTCTGTCGGGCCCTGTCGGGCTCTGTCGGGCTCTGTCGGGCTCTGTCGGGATCTGTCGGGCTCTACTGGGCCCTGTCGGGCTCTGTCGTGCCCTGTCGGGCTCTGTCGGGCTCTACTGGGCCCTGTCAGGCCCTGTCGGGCCCTGTCGGGCTCTGTCGGGCTCTGTCGGGTTCTGTCGGGCTCTGTCGGGCTCTGTCGGGCCCTGTCGGGCTCTGTAGGGCTCTGTCGGGCCCTGTCGGGCTCTACTGGGCTCTGTCGGGCTCTGTCGGGCCCTGTCGTGCTCTGTCGGGCTCTGTCGGGCTCTGTCGGGCTCTACTGGGCTCTGTCGGGCTCTGTCGGGCCCTGTAGGGCCCTGTCGGGCTCTGTCGGGCTCTGTCGGGCGCTACTGCTCCCTGTCGGCCCTGTCGGGCTCTGTCGGGCTCTGTCGGGCTCTACTGGGCTCTGTCGGGCTCTGTCGGGCTCTGTCGGGCTCTGTCGGGCCCTGACGGGCTCTACTGGGCTCTGTCGGGCTCTGTCGGGCCCTGTCGGGCTCTGTCGGGCCCTGTCGGGCCCTGTCGGGCTCTGTCGGGCTCTGTCGGGCTCTGTCGGGCTCTGTCGGGCTCTACTGGGCCCTGTCGGGCCCTGTCGGGCCCTGTCGGGCTCTGTCGGGCTCTGTCGGGCTCTGTCGGGCCCTGTCGGGCTCTGTCAGGCTCTACTGGGCCCTGTCGGGCTCTATTGGGCACTGTCGGGCTCTTTCGGGCCCTGTCGGGCTCTGTCGGGCCCTGTCGGGCTCTGTCGGGCTCTGTCGGGCTCTGTCGGGCTCTACTGGGCCCTGTCGGGCTCTGTCGGGCTCTACTGGGCTCTGTCGGGCTCTACCGGGCTCTACTAGGCCCTGTCGGGCTCTGTCGGGCTCTGTTGGGCTCTGTCGGGCCCTGTCGGGCTCTGTCGGGCTCTGTCGGGCCCTGTCGGGCCCTGTCAGGCTCTGTTGGGGTCTGTCGGGCTCTGTCGGGCTCTGTCGGGCTCTACTGGGCTCTGTTGGGCTCTGTCGGGCTCTGTCGGGCTCTGTCGGGCTCTGTCGGGCTCTACTGGGCTCTGTCGGGCTCTACTGGGCTCTGTCGGGCTCTGTCGGGCCCTGTAGGGCCCTGTCGGGCTCTGTCGGGCTCTGTCGGGCTCTACTGCGCCCTGTCGGGCCCTGTCGGGCTCTGTCGGGCTCTGTCGGGCTCTGTCGGGCTCTGTCGGGCCCTGTCGGGCTCTACTGGGCTCTGTCGGGCTCTGTCGGGCCCTGTCGAGCTCTGTCGGGCCCTGTCGGGCTCTGTCGGGCTCTACTGGGCTCTGTCGGGCTCTGTCGGGCCCTGTCGGGCTCTGTCGGGCTCTGTCGGGATCTGTCGGGCTCTGTCGGGCTCTGTCGGGCCCTGTCGGGCTCTGTCGGCCTCTGTCGGGCTCTGTCGGGCTCTGTCGGGCTCTAGTGGGCTCTGTCGGGCTCTGTCGGGCCCTGTCGGGCCCTGTCGGGCTCTGTCGGGCTCTGTCGGGTTCTGTCGGGCTCTGTCGGGCTCTGTCGGGCTCTGTCAGGCTCTGTCGGGCTCTACTGGGCTCTACTGTTCCCTGTCGGGCCCTGTCGGGCTCTGTCGGGCTCTGTCGGGCTCTGTCGGGCTCTACTGAGCCCTGTCGGGCTCTGTCGGGCTCTGTTGGGCTCTGTCGGGCTCTGTCGGGCTCTGTCGGGCCCTGTCGGGCCCTGTCGGGCTCTGTCGAGTTCTGTCGGGCTCTGTCGGGCCCTGTCGGGCTCTGTCGGGCTCTGTCGGGCCCTGTCGGGCTCTGTCGGGCTCTGTCGGGCTCTGTCGCGCCCTGTAGGGCCCTGTAGGGCCCTGTCGGGCTCTGTCGGGCTCTGTCGGGCTCTACTGCGCCCTGTCGGGCCCTGTCGGGCTCTGTCGGGCTCTGTCGGGCTCTACTGGGCTCTGTCGGGCTCTGTCGGGCTCTGTCGGGCTCTACTGGGCTCTACTGTTCCCTGTCGGGCCCTGTCGGGCTCTGTCGGGCTCTCTCGGGCTCTGTCGGGCTCTGTCGGGCTCTACTGGGCCCTGTCGGGCTCTGTCGGGCTCTGTTGGGCTCTGTCGGGCTCTGTCGGGCCCTGTCGGGCTCTGTCGGGCTCTGTTGGGCTCTGTCGGGCTCTACTGGGCTCTGTCGGGCTCTACTGGGCTCTACTAGGCCCTGTCGGGCTCTGTCGGGCTCTGTAGGGCTCTGTCGGGCCCTGTCGGGCTCTGTCGGGCTCTGTCGGGCCCTGTCGGGCCCTGTCAGGCTCTGTTGGGGTCTGTCGGGCTCTGTCGGGCTCTGTCGGGCTCTACTGGGCTCTGTCGGGCTCTGTCGGGACCTGTCGGGCTCTGTCGGGCTCTGTCGGGCTCTACTGGCCTCTGTCGGGCTCTACTGGGCTCTGTCGGGCTCTGTCGGGCCCTGTAGGGCCCTGTCGGGCTCTGTCGGGCTCTGTCGGGCTCTGTCGGGCTCTGTCGGGCCCTGTCGGGCTCTGTTGCGCCCTGTCGGGCTCTGTCGGGCTCTGTCGGGCTCTGTCGGGCCCTGTCGGGCCCTGTCGGGCCCTGTCGGGCTCTGTCGGGCTCTAGTGGGCTCTGTTGGGCTCTGTCGGGCTCTGTCGGGCCCTGTCGGGCCCTGTCGGGCTCTGTCGGGTTCTGTCGGGCTTTGTCGGGCTCTGTCGGGCTCTGTCAGGCTCTGTCGGGCTCTACTGGGCTCTACTGTTCCCTGTCGGGCCCTGTCGGGCTCTGTCGGGCTCTCTCGGGCTCTGTCGGGCTCTGTCGGGCTCTACTGGGCCCTGTCGGGCTCTGTCGGGCTCTGTCGGGCTCTGTCGGGCTCTGTTGGGCTCTGTCGGGCTCTGTCGGGCTCTGTCGGGCCCTGTCGGGCCCTGTCGGGCTCTGTCGGGTTCTGTCGGGCTCTGTCGGGCTCTGTCGGGCCCTGTCGGGCTCTGTCGGGCTCTGTCGGGCCCTGTCGGGGTCTGTCGGGCTCTGTCGGGCTCTGTCGGGCTCTACTGGGCTCTGTCGGGCTCTGTCGGGCCCTGTCGGGCTCTGTCGGGCTCTGTCGGGCTCTGTCGGGCTCTACTGGGCTCTGTCGGGCTCTACCGGGCTCTACTAGGCCCTGTCGGGCTCTGTCGGGCTCTGTCGGGCTCTGTCGGGCCCTGTCGGGCTCTGTCGGGCTCTGTCGGGCCCTGTCGGGCCCTGTCGGGCTCTGTCGGGTTCTGTCGGGCTCTGTCGGGCTCTGTCGGGCTCTGTCGGGCCCTGTCGGGCTCTGTCGGGCTCTGTCGGGCCCTGTCGGGGTCTGTCGGGCTCTGTCGGGCTCTGTCGGGCTCTACTGGGCTCTGTCGGGCCCTGTCGGGCCCTGTCGGGCTCTGTCGGGCTCTGTCGGGCTCTGTCGGGCTCTACTGGGCTCTGTCGGGCTCTACCGGGCTCTACTAGGCCCTGTCGGGCTCTGTCGGGCTCTGTCGGGCTCTGTCGGGCCCTGTCGGGCTCTGTCGGGCTCTGTCGGGCCCTGTCGGGCCCTGTCAGGCTCTGTCGGGGTCTGTCGGGCTCTGTCGGGCTCTGTCGGGCTCTACTGGGCTCTGTCGGGCTCTGTCGAGCTCTGTCGGGCTCTGTCGGGCTCTGTCGGGCTCTACTGGGCTCTGTCGGGCTCTACTGGGCTCTACTGTTCCCTGTCGGGCCCTGTCGGGCTCTGTCGGGCTCTGTCGGGCCCTGTCGGGCTCTGTCGGGCTCTGTCGGGCTCTGTCGGGCCCTGTCGGGCTCTGTCGGGCCCTGTCGGGCTCTGTCGGGCTCTACTGGGCTCTGTCGGGTTCTGTCGGGCTCTGTCGGGCCCTGTCGGGCTCTGTCGGGCTCTGTCGGGCTCTGTCGGGATCTGTCGGGCTCTACTGGGCCCTGTCGGGCTCTGTCGTGCCCTGTCGGGCTCTGTCGGGCTCTACTGGGCCCTGTCAGGCCCTGTCGGGCCCTGTCGGGCTCTGTCGGGCTCTGTCGGGTTCTGTCGGGCTCTGTCGGGCTCTGTCGGGCCCTGTCGGGCTCTGTAGGGCTCTGTCGGGCCCTGTCGGGCTCTACTGGGCTCTGTCGGGCTCTGTCGGGCCCTGTCGTGCTCTGTCGGGCTCTGTCGGGCTCTGTCGGGCTCTACTGGGCTCTGTCGGGCTCTGTCGGGCCCTGTAGGGCCCTGTCGGGCTCTGTCGGGCTCTGTCGGGCGCTACTGCTCCCTGTCGGCCCTGTCGGGCTCTGTCGGGCTCTGTCGGGCTCTACTGGGCTCTGTCGGGCTCTGTCGGGCTCTGTCGGGCTCTGTCGGGCCCTGACGGGCTCTACTGGGCTCTGTCGGGCTCTGTCGGGCCCTGTCGGGCTCTGTCGGGCCCTGTCGGGCCCTGTCGGGCTCTGTCGGGCTCTGTCGGGCTCTGTCGGGCTCTGTCGGGCTCTACTGGGCCCTGTCGGGCCCTGTCGGGCCCTGTCGGGCTCTGTCGGGCTCTGTCGGGCTCTGTCGGGCCCTGTCGGGCTCTGTCAGGCTCTACTGGGCCCTGTCGGGCTCTATTGGGCACTGTCGGGCTCTTTCGGGCCCTGTCGGGCTCTGTCGGGCCCTGTCGGGCTCTGTCGGGCTCTGTCGGGCTCTGTCGGGCTCTACTGGGCCCTGTCGGGCTCTGTCGGGCTCTGTCGGGCTCTGTCGGGCTCTACTGGGCTCTGTCGGGCTCTGTCGGGCCCTGTCGGGCTCTGTCGGGCTCTGTCGGGCTCTGTCGGGCCCTGTCGGGCCCTGTCGAGCTCTGTCGGGCTCTGTCGGGCTCTGTCAGGCTCTACTGGGCTCTGTCGGGCTCTGTCGGGTTCTGTCGGGCTCTGTCGGGCTCTGTCGGGCCCTGTCGGGCCCTGTCGGGCTCTGTCGGGCCCTGTCGGGCTCTGTCGGGCTCTGTCGGGCTCTGTCGGGCTCTACTGGGCTCTGTCGGGTTCTACTGGGCTCTACTGGGCCCTGTCGGGCTCTGTCGGGCTCTGTCGGGCTCTGTCGGGCTCTACTGGGCTCTACTGTTCCCTGTCGGGCCCTGTCGGGCTCTGTCGGGCTCTGTCGGGCTCTCTCGGGCTCTGTCGGGCTCTACTGGGCCCTGTCGGGCTCTGTCGGGCTCTGTCGGGCTCTGTTGGGCTCTGTCGGGCTCTGTCGGGCTCTGTCGGGCTCTGTCGGGCCCTGTCGGGCCCTGTCGGGCTCTGTCGGGCTCTGTCGGGCCCTGTCGGGCTCTGTCGGGCTCTGTCGGGCTCGGTCGGGCTCTACTGGGCTCTGTCGGGCTCTGTCGGGCCCTGTCGGGCCCTGTCAGGCTCTGTCGGGCTCTGTCGGGCTCTACTGGGCTCTGTCGGGCTCTACTGGGCTCTACTAGGCCCTGTCGGGCTCTGTCGGGCTCTGTCGGGCCCTGTCGGGCCCTGTCGGGCTCTGTCGGGCTCTGTCGGGCTCTGTCGGGCCCTGTCGGGCTCTGTCGGGCTCTACTGGGCTCTACTGTTCCCTGTCGGGCCCTGTCGGGCTCTGTCGGGCTCTGTCGGGCTCTGTCGGGCCCTGTCGGGCCCTGTCGGGCTCTACTGGGCTCTGTCGGGCTCTATCGGGCCCTGTCGGGCTCTGTCGGGCCCTGTCGGGCTCTGTCGGGCTCTACTGGGCTCTGTCGGGCTCTGTCGGGCTCTGTCGGGCCCTGTCGGGCTCTGTCGGGATCTGTCGGGCTCTGTCGGGCTCTGTCGGGCTCTGTCGGGCCCTGTCGGGCTCTGTCGGGCTCTTTCGGGCTCTGTCGGGCTCTGTTGGGCTCTACTGGGCTCTGTCGGGTTCTACTGGGCTCTACTGGGCCCTGTCGGGCTCTGTCGGGCTCTGTCGGGCTCTGTCGGGCTCTACTGGGCTCTACTGTTCCCTGTCGGGCCCTGTCGGGCCCTGTCGGGCTCTGTCGGGCTCTGTCGGGCTCTGTCGGGCCCTGTCGGGCCCTGTCGGGCTCTGTCGGGCTCTGTCGGGCCCTGTCGGGCTCTGTCGGGCCCTGTCGGGCCCTGTCGGGCTCTGTCGGGCTCTGTCGGGCTCTGTCGGGCTCTACTGGGCTCTGTCGGGCTCTGTCGGGCTCTGTCGGGCCCTGTCGGGCTCTGTCGGGCTCTGTCGGGCTCTGTCGGGCTCTACTGGGCTCTGTCGGGCTCTACTGGGCTCTACTAGGCCCTGTCGGGCTCTGTCGGGCTCTGTCGGGCTCTGTCGGGCCCTGTCGGGCTCTGTCGGGCTCTGTCGGGCCCTGTCGGGCCCTGTCAGGCTCTGTTGGGTTCTGTCGGGCTCTGTCGGGCTCTGTCGGGCTCTACTGGGCTCTGTCGGGCTCTGTCGGGCCCTGTCGGGCTCTGTCGGGCTCTGTCGGGCTCTGTCGGGCTCTACTGGGCTCTGTCGGGCTCTACTGGGCTCTGTCGGGCTCTGTCGGGCCCTGTAGGGCCCTGTCGGGCTCTGTCGGGCTCTGTCGGGCTCTACTGCGCCCTGTCGGGCCCTGTCGGGCTCTGTCGGGCTCTGTCGGTCTCTACTGGGCTCTGTCGGGCTCTGTCGGGCTCTGTCGGGCTCTGTCGGGCCCTGTCGGGCTCTACTGGGCTCTGTCGGGCTCTGTCGGGCCCTGTCGGGCTCTGTCGGGCCCTGTCAGGCTCTGTCGGGCTCTACTGGGCTCTGTCGGGCTCTGTCGGGCTCTGTCGGGATCTGTCGGGCTCTGTCGGGCTCTGTCGGGCTCTACTGGGCTCTGTCGGGCCCTGTCGGGCCCTGTCGGGCTCTGTCGGGCTCTGTCGGGCTCTACTGGGCTCTGTCGGGCCCTGTCGGGCCCTGTCGGGCCCTGTCGGGCTCTGTCGGGCTCTGTCGGGCTCTACTGGGCCCTGTCGGGCCCTGTCGGGCCCTGTCGGGCTCTGTCGAGCTCTACTGGGCTCTGTCGGGCTCTGTCAGGCCCTGTCGGGCCCTGTCAGGCCCTGTCGGGCTCTGTCGGGCCCTGTCAGGCTCTGTCGGGTCCTGTCGGGCCCTGTCGGGCTCTGTCGGGCTCTGTCGGGCTCTGTCGGGCTCTATTGGGCCCTGTCGGGCCCTGTCGGGCCCTGTCGGGCTCTGTCGGGCTCTGTCGGGCCCTGTCGGGCCCTGTCGGGCTCTGTCGGGCTCTGTCGGGCTCTACTGGGCTCTGTCGCGCCCTGTCGGGCCCTGTCGGGCTCTGTCGGGCTCTACTGGGCCCTGTCGGGCTCTGTCGGGCTCTGTCGGGCTCTGTCGGGCTCTGTCGGGCCCTGTCGGGCCCTGTCAGGCTCTGTCGGGCTCTGTCGGGCTCTGTCGGGCTCTGTAGGGCTCTGTCGGGCCCTGTCGGGCTCTACTGGGCTCTGTCGGGCTCTGTAGGGCTCTGTCGGGCCCTGTCGGGCTCTACTGGGCTCTGTCGGGCTCTGTCGGTCTCTGTCGGGCTCTGTCGGGCTCTACTGCGCCCTGTCGGGCCCTGTCGGGCTCTGTCGGGCTCTGTCGGGCTCTACTTGGCTCTGTCGGGCTCTGTCGGGCTCTGTCGGGCCCTGTCGGGCTCTGTCGGGCCCTGTCGGGCTCTGTCGGGCTCTGTCGGGCTCTGTCGGGCCCTGTCGGGCTCTGTCGGGCCCTGTCGGGCTCTGTCGGGCTCTGTCGGGCTCTGTCGGGCTCTATTGGGCCCTGTCGGGCCCTGTCGGGCCCTGTCGGGCTCTGTCGGGCTCTGTCGGGCCCTGTCGGGCCCTGTCGGGCTCTGTCGGGCTCTGTCGGGATCTACTGGGCTCTGTCGCGCCCTGTCGGGCCCTGTCGGGCTCTGTCGGGCTCTACTGGGCCCTGTCGGGCTCTGTCGGGCCCTGTCGGGCCCTGTCGGGCCCTGTCGGGCCCTGTCGGGCTCTGTCGGGCTCTGTCGGGCTCTGTCGGGTCCTGTCGGGCTCTGTCGGGCTCTGTCGGGCCCTGTCGGGCCCTGTCAGGCTCTGTCGGGCTCTGTCGGGCTCTGTCGGGCTCTGTAGGGCTCTGTCGGGCCCTGTCGGGCTCTACTGGGCTCTGTCGGGCTCTGTCGGTCTCTGTCGGGCTCTGTCGGGCTCTACTGCGCCCTGTCGGGCCCTGTCGGGCTCTGTCGGGCTCTGTCGGGCTCTACTGGGCTCTGTCGGGCTCTGTCGGGCTCTGTCGGGCCCTGTCGGGCTCTGTCGGGCTCTGTCGGGCTCTGTCGGGCCCTGTCGGGCTCTGTCGGGCCCTGTCGGGCTCTGTCGGGCTCTACTGGGCTCTGTCGGGTTCTGTCGGGCTCTGTCGGGCCCTGTCGGGCTCTGTCGGGCTCTGTCGGGCTCTGTCGGGCTCTACTGAGCTCTGTCGGGCTCTACCGGGCTCTACTAGGCCCTGTCGGGCTCTGTCGGGCTCTGTTGGGCTCTGTCGGGCCCTGTCGGGCTCTGTCGGGCTCTGTCGGGCTCTGTCGGGCCCTGTCAGGCTCTGTTGGGGTCTGTCGGGCTCTGTCGGGCTCTGTCGGGCTCTACTGGGCTCTGTTGGGCTCTGTCGGGCTCTGTCGGGCTCTGTCGGGCTCTACTGGGCTCTGTCGGGCTCTACTGGGCTCTGTCGGGCTCTGTCGGGCCCTGTAGGGCCCTGTCGGGCTCTGTCGGGCTCTGTCGGGCTGTACTGCGCCCTGTCGGGCCCTGTCGGGCTCTGTCGGGCTCTGTCGGGCTCTGTCGGGCTCTGTCGGGCTCTGTCGGGCCCTGTCGGGCTCTACTGGGCTCTGTCGGGCTCTGTCGGGCCCTGTCGGGCTCTGTCGGGCCCTGTCGGGCTCTGTCGGGCTCTACTGGGCTCTGTCGGGCTCTGTCGGGCCCTGTCGGGCTCTGTCGGGCTCTGTCGGGATCTGTCGGGCTCTTTCGGGCTCTGTCGGGCCCTGTCGGGCTCTGTCGGCCTCTGTCGGGCTCTGTCGGGCTCTGTCGGGCTCTAGTGGGCTCTGTCGGGCTCTGTCGGGCCCTGTCGGGCCCTGTCGGGCTCTGTCGGGCTCTGTCGGGTTCTGTCGGGCTCTGTCGGGCTTTGTCGGGCTCTGTCAGGCTCTGTCGGGCTCTACTGGGCTCTACTGTTCCCTGTCGGGCCCTGTCGGGCTCTGTCGGGCTCTGTCGGGCTCTGTCGGGCTCTACTGAGCCCTGTCGGGCTCTGTCGGGCTCTGTTGGGCTCTGTCGGGCTCTGTCGGGCTCTGTCGGGCCCTGTCGGGCCCTGTCGGGCTCTGTCGAGTTCTGTCGGGCTCTGTCGGGCCCTGTCGGGCTCTGTCGGGCTCTGTCGGGCCCTGTCGGGTTCTGTCGGGCTCTGTCGGGCTCTGTCGGGCCCTGTCGGGCTCTGTCGGGCTCTGTCGGGCCCTGTCGGGCTCTGTCGGGCTCTGTCGGGCTCGGTCGGGCTCTACTGGGCTCTGTCGGGCTCTGTCGGGCCCTGTCGGGCCCTGTCAGGCTCTGTCGGGCTCTGTCGGGCTCTACTGGGCTCTGTCGGGCTCTACTGGGCTCTACTAGGCCCTGTCGGGCTCTGTCGGGCTCTGTCGGGCCCTGTCGGGCCCTGTCGGGCTCTGTCGGGCTCTGTCGGGCTCTGTCGGGCTCTGTCGGGCCCTGTCGGGCTCTGTCGGGCTCTACTGGGCTCTACTGTTCCCTGTCGGGCCCTGTCGGGCTCTGTCGGGCTCTGTCGGTCTCTGTCGGGCCCTGTCGGGCCCTGTCGGGCTCTGTCGGGCTCTGTCGGGCTCTGTCGGGCTCTAGTGGGCTCTGTCGGGCTCTGTCGGGCTCTGTCGGGCCCTGTCGGGCCCTGTCGGGCTCTGTCGGGCTCTGTCGGGTTCTGTCGGGCTCTGTCGGGCTCTGTCGGGCTCTGTCGGGCTCTACTGGGCTCTACTGTTCCCTGTCGGACCCTGTCGGGCTCTGTCGGGCTCTCCGGGCTCTGTCGGGCTCTGTCGGGCTCTACTGGGCCCTGTCGGGCTCTGTCGGGCTCTGTCGGGCTCTGTCGGGCCCTGTCGGGCCCTGTCGGGCTCTGTCGGGCCCTGTCGGGCTCTGTCGGGCTCTGTCGGGCCCTGTCGGGCTCTGTCGGGCTCTGTCGGGCCCTGTCGGGCTCTGTCGGGCTCTGTCGGGCTCTGTCGGGCTCTACTGGGCTCTGTCGGGCCCTGTCGGGCCCTGTCGGGCTCTGTCGGGCTCTGTCGGGCTCTGTCGGGCTCTACTGGGCTCTGTCGGGCTCTACCGGGCTCTACTAGGCCCTGTCGGGCTCTGTCGGGCTCTGTCGGGCTCTGTCGGGCCCTGTCGGGCTCTGTCGGGCTCTGTCGGGCCCTGTCGGGCCCTGTCAGGCTCTGTCGGGGTCTGTCGGGCTCTGTCGGGCTCTGTCGGGCTCTACTGGGCTCTGTCGGGCTCTGTCGGGCTCTGTCGGGCTCTGTCGGGCTCTACTGGGCTCTGTCGGGCTCTACTGGGCTCTACTGTTCCCTGTCGGGCCCTGTCGGGCTCTGTCGGGCTCTGTCGGTCTCTGTCGGGCCCTGTCGGGCCCTGTCGGGCTCTGTCGGGCTCTGTCGGGCTCTAGTGGGCTCTGTCGGGCTCTGTCGGGCCCTGTCGGGCCCTGTCGGGCTCTGTCGGGCTCTGTCGGGTTCTGTCGGGCTCTGTCGGGCTCTGTCGGGCTCTGTCGGGCTCTACTGGGCTCTACTGTTCCCTGTCGGGCCCTGTCGGGCTCTGTCGGGCTCTCTCGGGCTCTGTCGGGCTCTGTCGGGCTCTACTGGGCCCTGTCGGGCTCTGTCGGGCTCTGTCGGGCTCTGTCGGGCCCTGTCGGGCCCTGTCGGGCTCTGTCGGGTTCTGTCGGGCTCTGTCGGGCCCTGTCGGGCTCTGTCGGGCTCTGTCGGGCCCTGTCGGGGTCTGTCGGGCTCTGTCGGGCTCTGTCGGGCTCTACTGGGCTCTCTCGGGCCCTGTCGGGCCCTGTCGGGCTCCGTCGGGCTCTGTCGGGCTCTGTCGGGCTCTACTGGGCTCTGTCGGGCTCTACCGGGCTCTACTAGGCCCTGTCGGGCTCTGTCGGGCTCTGTTGGGCTCTGTCGGGCCCTGTCGGGCTCTGTCGGGCTCTGTCGGGCCCTGTCGGGCCCTGTCAGGCTCTGTTGGGGTCTGTCGGTCTCTGTCGGGCTCTGTCGGGCTCTACTGGGCTCTGTTGGGCTCTGTCGGGCTCTGTCGGGCTCTGTCGGGCTCTGTCGGGCTCTACTGGGCTCTGTCGGGCTCTACTGGGCTCTGTCGGGCTCTGTCGGGCCCTGTAGGGCCCTGTCGGGCTCTGTCGGGCTCTGTCGGGCTCTACTGCGCCCTGTCGGGCCCTGTCGGGCTCTGTCGGGCTCTGTCGGGCTCTGTCGGGCTCTGTCGGGCTCTGTCGGGCCCTGTCGGGCTCTACTGGGCTCTGTCGGGCTCTGTCGGGCCCTGTCGAGCTCTGTCGGGCCCTGTCGGGCTCTCTCGGGCTCTACTGGGCTCTGTCGGGCTCTGTCGGGCTCTGTCGGGCTCTACTGGGCTCTGTCGGGCTCTACTGGGCTCTACTAGGCCCTGTCGGGCTCTGTCGGGCTCTGTCGGGCTCTGTCGGGCCCTGTCGGGCCCTGTCAGGCTCTGTTGGGTTCTGTCGGGCTCTGTCGGGCTCTGTCGGGCTCTACTGGGCTCTGTCGGGCTCTGTCGGGCCCTGTCGGGCTCTGTCGGGCTCTGTCGGGCTCTGTCGGGCTCTACTGGGCTCTGTCGGGCTCTACTGGGCTCTGTCGGGCTCTGTCAAGCCCTGTAGGGCCCTGTCGGGCTCTGTCGGGCTCTGTCGGGCTCTACTGCGCCCTGTCGGGCCCTGTCGGGCTCTGTCGGGCTCTGTCGGTCTCTACTGGGCTCTGTCGGGCTCTGTCGGGCTCTGTCGGGCTCTGTCGGGCTCTGTCGGGCCCTGTCGGGCTCTACTGGGCTCTGTCGGGCTCTGTCGGGCCCTGTCGGGCTCTGTCGGGCCCTGTCGGGCTCTGTCGGGCTCTACTGGGCTCTGTCGGGCTCTGTCGGGCTCTGTCGGGATCTGTCGGGCTCTGTCGGGCTCTGTCGGGCTCTACTGGGCTCTGTCGGGCCCTGTCGGGCCCTGTCGGGCTCTGTCGGGCTCTGTCGGGCTCTACTGGGCTCTGTCGGGCCCTGTCGGGCCCTGTCGGGCCCTGTCGGTCTCTGTCGGGCTCTGTCGGGCTCCACTGGGCCCTGTCGGGCCCTGTCGGGCTCTGTCGGGCTCTGTCGAGCTCTACTGGGCTCTGTCGGGCTCTGTCAGGCCCTGTCGGGCCCTGTCGGGCCCTGTCGGGCTCTGTCGGGCTCTGTCGGGCTCTGTCGGGCTCTACTGGGCCCTGTCGGGCTCTGTCGGGCTCTGTCGGGCTCTGTCGGGCCCTGTCCGGCTCTGTCGGGCTCTGTCGGGCTCTGTCGGGCCCTGTCAGGCTCTGTCGGGTCCTGTCGGGCCCTGTCGGGCTCTGTCGGGCTCTGTCGGGCTCTGTCGGGCCCTGTCGGGCCCTGTCGGGCTCTGTCGGGCTCTGTCGGGCTCTACTGGGCTCTGTCGGGCCCTGTCGGGCCCTGTCGGGCTCTGTCGGGCTCTACTGGGCCCTGTCGGGCTCTGTCGGGCCCTGTCGGGCCCTGTCGGGCCCTGTCGGGCTCTGTCGGGCTCTGTCGGGCTCTGTCGGGTCCTGTCGGGCTCTGTCGGGCTCTGTCGGGCCCTGTCGGGCCCTGTCAGGCTCTGTCGGGCTCTGTCGGGCTCTGTCGGGCTCTGTAGGGCTCTGTCGGGCCCTGTCGGGCTCTACTGGGCTCTGTCGGGCTCTGTCGGTCTCTGTCGGGCTCTGTCGGGCTCTACTGCGCCCTGTCGGGCCCTGTCGGGCTCTGTCGGGCTCTGTCGGGCTCTACTGGGCTCTGTCGGGCTCTGTCGGGCTCTGTCGGGCCCTGTCGGGCTCTGTCGGGCTCTGTCGGGCTCTGTCGGGCCCTGTCGGGCTCTGTCGGGCCCTGTCGGGCTCTGTCGGGCTCTACTGGGCTCTGTCGGGTTCTGTCGGGCTCTGTCGGGCCCTGTCGGGCTCTGTCGGGCTCTGTCGGGCTCTGTCGGGCTCTGTCGGGATCTGTCGGGCTCTACTGGGCCCTGTCGGGCTCTGTCGGGCCCTGTCGGTCCCTGTTGGGCTCTGTCGGGCTCTGTCGGGCTCTGTCGGGCCCTGTCGGGCTCTGTCGGGCTCTACTGGGCCCTGTCAGGCCCTGTCGGGCCCTGTCGGGCTCTGTCGGGCTCTGTCGGGTTCTGTCGGGCTCTGTCGGGCTCTGTCGGGCCCTGTCGGGCTCTGTAGGGCTCTGTCGGGCCCTGTCGGGCTCTACTGGGCTCTGTCGGGCTCTGTCGGGCCCTGTCGTGCTCTGTCGGGCTCTGTCGGGCTCTGTCGGGCTCTACTGGGCTCTGTCGGGCTCTGTCGGGCCCTGTAGGGCCCTGTCGGGCTCTGTCGGGCTCTGTCGGGCGCTACTGCTCCCTGTCGGCCCTGTCGGGCTCTGTCGGGCTCTGTCGGGCTCTACTGGGCTCTGTCGGGCCCTGTCGGGCCCTGTCGGGCCCTGTCGGTCTCTGTCGGGCTCTGTCGGGCTCCACTGGGCCCTGTCGGGCCCTGTCGGGCTCTGTCGGGCTCTGTCGAGCTCTACTGGGCTCTGTCGGGCTCTGTCAGGCCCTGTCGGGCCCTGTCGGGCCCTGTCGGGCTCTGTCGGGCTCTGTCGGGCTCTGTCGGGCTCTACTGGGCCCTGTCGGGCTCTGTCGGGCTCTGTCGGGCTCTGTCGGGCCCTGTCCGGCTCTGTCGGGCTCTGTCGGGCTCTGTCGGGCCCTGTCAGGCTCTGTCGGGTCCTGTCGGGCCCTGTCGGGCTCTGTCGGGCTCTGTCGGGCTCTGTCGGGCCCTGTCGGGCCCTGTCGGGCTCTGTCGGGCTCTGTCGGGCTCTACTGGGCTCTGTCGGGCCCTGTCGGGCCCTGTCGGGCTCTGTCGGGCTCTACTGGGCCCTGTCGGGCTCTGTCGGGCCCTGTCGGGCCCTGTCGGGCCCTGTCGGGCTCTGTCGGGCTCTGTCGGGTCCTGTCGGGCTCTGTCGGGCTCTGTCGGGCCCTGTCGGGCCCTGTCAGGCTCTGTCGGGCTCTGTCGGGCTCTGTCGGGCTCTGTAGGGCTCTGTCGGGCCCTGTCGGGCTCTACTGGGCTCTGTCGGGCTCTGTCGGTCTCTGTCGGGCTCTGTCGGGCTCTACTGCGCCCTGTCGGGCCCTGTCGGGCTCTGTCGGGCTCTGTCGGGCTCTACTGGGCTCTGTCGGGCTCTGTCGGGCTCTGTCGGGCCCTGTCGGGCTCTGTCGGGCTCTGTCGGGCTCTGTCGGGCCCTGTCGGGCTCTGTCGGGCCCTGTCGGGCTCTGTCGGGCTCTACTGGGCTCTGTCGGGTTCTGTCGGGCTCTGTCGGGCCCTGTCGGGCTCTGTCGGGCTCTGTCGGGCTCTGTCGGGCTCTGTCGGGATCTGTCGGGCTCTACTGGGCCCTGTCGGGCTCTGTCGGGCCCTGTCGGTCCCTGTTGGGCTCTGTCGGGCTCTGTCGGGCTCTGTCGGGCCCTGTCGGGCTCTGTCGGGCTCTACTGGGCCCTGTCAGGCCCTGTCGGGCCCTGTCGGGCTCTGTCGGGCTCTGTCGGGTTCTGTCGGGCTCTGTCGGGCTCTGTCGGGCCCTGTCGGGCTCTGTAGGGCTCTGTCGGGCCCTGTCGGGCTCTACTGGGCTCTGTCGGGCTCTGTCGGGCCCTGTCGTGCTCTGTCGGGCTCTGTCGGGCTCTGTCGGGCTCTACTGGGCTCTGTCGGGCTCTGTCGGGCCCTGTAGGGCCCTGTCGGGCTCTGTCGGGCTCTGTCGGGCGCTACTGCTCCCTGTCGGCCCTGTCGGGCTCTGTCGGGCTCTGTCGGGCTCTACTGGGCTCTGTCGGGCTCTGTCGGGCTCTGTCGGGCCCTGACGGGCTCTACTGGGCTCTGTCGGGCTCTGTCGGGCCCTGTCGGGCTCTGTCGGGCCCTGTCGGGCCCTGTCGGGCTCTGTCGGGCTCTGTCGGGCTCTGTCGGGCTCTGTCGGGCTCTACTGGGCTCTGTCGGGCCCTGTCGGGCCCTGTCGGGCCCTGTCGGGCCCTGTCGGGCTCTGTCGGGCTCTGTCGGGCTCTGTCGGGCCCTGTCGGGCTCTGTCAGGCTCTACTGGGCCCTGTCGGGCTCTATTGGGCACTGTCGGGCTCTTTCGGGCCCTGTCGGGCTCTGTCGGGCCCTGTCGGGCTCTGTCGGGCTCTGTCGGGCCCTGTCGGGCTCTGTCGGGCTCTGTCGGGCTCTGTCGGGCTCTGTCGGGCTCTACTGGGCTCTGTCGGGCTCTGTCGGGCCCTGTCGGGCTCTGTCGGGCTCTGTCGGGCTCTGTCGGGCCCTGTCGGGCCCTGTCGAGCTCTGTCGGGCTCTGTCGGGCTCTGTCAGGCTCTACTGGGCTCTGTCGGGCTCTGTCGGGTTCTGTCGGGCTCTGTCGGGCTCTGTCGGGCCCTGTCGGGCCCTGTCGGGCTCTGTCGGGCCCTGTCGGGCTCTGTCGGGCTCTGTCGGGCTCTGTCGTGCTCTACTGGGCTCTGTCGGGTTCTACTGGGCTCTACTGGGCCCTGTCGGGCTCTGTCGGGCTCTGTCGGGCTCTGTCGGGCTCTACTGGGCTCTACTGTTCCCTGTCGGGCCCTGTCGGGCTCTGTCGGGCTCTGTCGGGCTCTCTCGGGCTCTGTCGGGCTCTACTGGGCCCTGTCGGGCTCTGTCGGGCTCTGTCGGGCTCTGTTGGGCTCTGTCGGGCTCTGTCGGGCTCTGTCGGGCTCTGTCGGGCCCTGTCGGGCCCTGTCGGGCTCTGTCGGGCTCTGTCGGGCCCTGTCGGGCTCTGTCGGGCTCTGTCGGGCTCGGTCGGGCTCTACTGGGCTCTGTCGGGCTCTGTCGGGCCCTGTCGGGCCCTGTCAGGCTCTGTCGGGCTCTGTCGGGCTCTACTGGGCTCTGTCGGGCTCTACTGGGCTCTACTAGGCCCTGTCGGGCTCTGTCGGGCCCTGTCGGGCCCTGTCGGGCTCTGTCGGGCTCTGTCGGGCTCTGTCGGGCCCTGTCGGGCTCTGTCGGGCTCTGTCGGGCCCTGTCGGGCTCTGTCGGGCTCTACTGGGCTCTACTGTTCCCTGTCGGGCCCTGTCGGGCTCTGTCGGGCTCTGTCGGGCTCTGTCGGGCCCTGTCGGGCCCTGTCGGGCTCTACTGGGCTCTGTCGGGCTCTATCGGGCCCTGTCGGGCTCTGTCGGGCCCTGTCGGGCTCTGTCGGGCTCTACTGGGCTCTGTCGGGCTCTGTCGGGCCCTGTCGGGCCCTGTCGGGCTCTGTCGGGATCTGTCGGGCTCTGTCGGGCTCTGTCGGGCTCTGTCGGGCCCTGTCGGGCTCTGTCGGGCTCTTTCGGGCTCTGTCGGGCTCTGTCGGGCTCTACTGGGCTCTGTCGGGTTCTACTGGGCTCTACTGGGCCCTGTCGGGCTCTGTCGGGCTCTGTCGGGCTCTGTCGGGCTCTACTGGGCTCTACTGTTCCCTGTCGGGCCCTGTCGGGCTCTGTCGGGCTCTGTCGGGCTCTGTCGGGCTCTGTCGGGCTCTGTCGGGCCCTGTCGGGCCCTGTCGGGCTCTGTCGGGCTCTGTCGGGCCCTGTCGGGCTCTGTCGGGCCCTGTCGGGCCCTGTCGGGCTCTGTCGGGCTCTGTCGGGCTCTGTCGGGCTCTACTGGGCTCTGTCGGGCTCTGTCGGGCTCTGTCGGGCCCTGTCGGGCTCTGTCGGGCTCTGTCGGGCTCTGTCGGGCTCTACTGGGCTCTGTCGGGCTCTACTGGGCTCTACTAGGCCCTGTCGGGCTCTGTCGGGCTCTGTCGGGCTCTGTCGGGCCCTGTCGGGCTCTGTCGGGCTCTGTCGGGCCCTGTCGGGCCCTGTCAGGCTCTGTTGGGTTCTGTCGGGCTCTGTCGGGCTCCGTCGGGCTCAACTGGGCTCTGTCGGGCTCTGTCGGGCCCTGTCGGGCTCTGTCGGGCTCTGTCGGGCTCTGTCGGGCTCTACTGGGCTCTGTCGGGCTCTACTGGGCTCTGTCGGGCTCTGTCGGGCCCTGTAGGGCCCTGTCGGGCTCTGTCGGGCTCTGTCGGGCTCTACTGCGCCCTGTCGGGCCCTGTCGGGCTCTGTCGGGCTCTGTCGGTCTCTACTGGGCTCTGTCGGGCTCTGTCGGGCCCTGTCGGGCTCTACTGGGCTCTGTCGGGCTCTGTCGGGCCCTGTCGGGCTCTGTCGGGCCCTGTCGGGCTCTGTCGGGCTCTACTGGGCTCTGTCGGGCTCTGTCGGGCTCTGTCGGGCTCTGTCGGGATCTGTCGGGCTCTGTCGGGCTCTGTCGGGCTCTACTGGGCTCTGTCGGGCCCTGTCGGGCCCTGTCGGGCTCTGTCGGGCTCTGTCGGGCTCTACTGGGCTCTGTCGGGCCCTGTCGGGCCCTGTCGGGCCCTGTCGGGCTCTGTCGGGCTCTGTCGGGCTCTACTGGGCCCTGTCGGGCCCTGTCGGGCTCTGTCGGGCTCTGTCGAGCTCTACTGGGCTCTGTCGGGCTCTGTCAGGCCCTGTCGGGCCCTGTCGGGCCCTGTAGGGCTCTGTCGGGCTCTGTCGGGCTCTGTCGGGCTCTACTGGGCCCTGTCGGGCTCTGTCGGGCTCTGTCGGGCTCTGTCGGGCCCTGTCCGGCTCTGTCGGGCTCTGTCAGGCTCTGTCGGGCCCTGTCAGGCTCTGTCGGGTCCTGTCGGGCCCTGTCGGGCTCTGTCGGGCTCTGTCGGGCTCTGTCGGGCTCTATTGGGCCCTGTCGGGCCCTGTCGGGCCCTGTCGGGCTCTGTCGGGCTCTGTCGGGCCCTGTCGGGCCCTGTCGGGCTCTGTCGGGCTCTGTCGGGATCTACTGGGCTCTGTCGCGCCCTGTCGGGCCCTGTCGGGCTCTGTCGGGCTCTACTGGGCCCTGTCGGGCTCTGTCGGGCCCTGTCGGGCCCTGTCGGGCCCTGTCGGGCCCTGTCGGGCTCTGTCGGGCTCTGTCGGGCTCTGTCGGGTCCTGTCGGGCTCTGTCGGGCTCTGTCGGGCCCTGTCGGGCCCTGTCAGGCTCTGTCGGGCTCTGTCGGGCTCTGTCGGGCTCTGTAGGGCTCTGTCGGGCCCTGTCGGGCTCTACTGGGCTCTGTCGGGCTCTGTCGGTCTCTGTCGGGCTCTGTCGGGCTCTACTGCGCCCTGTCGGGCCCTGTCGGGCTCTGTCGGGCTCTGTCGGGCTCTACTGGGCTCTGTCGGGCTCTGTCGGGCTCTGTCGGGCCCTGTCGGGCTCTGTCGGGCTCTGTCGGGCTCTGTCGGGCCCTGTCGGGCTCTGTCGGGCCCTGTCGGGCTCTGTCGGGCTCTACTGGGCTCTGTCGGGTTCTGTCGGGCTCTGTCGGGCCCTGTCGGGCTCTGTCGGGCTCTGTCGGGCTCTGTCGGGCTCTACTGAGCTCTGTCGGGCTCTACCGGGCTCTACTAGGCCCTGTCGGGCTCTGTCGGGCTCTGTTGGGCTCTGTCGGGCCCTGTCGGGCTCTGTCGGGCTCTGTCGGGCTCTGTCGGGCCCTGTCAGGCTCTGTTGGGGTCTGTCGGGCTCTGTCGGGCTCTGTCGGGCTCTACTGGGCTCTGTTGGGCTCTGTCGGGCTCTGTCGGGCTCTGTCGGGCTCTACTGGGCTCTGTCGGGCTCTACTGGGCTCTGTCGGGCTCTGTCGGGCCCTGTAGGGCCCTGTCGGGCTCTGTCGGGCTCTGTCGGGCTGTACTGCGCCCTGTCGGGCCCTGTCGGGCTCTGTCGGGCTCTGTCGGGCTCTGTCGGGCTCTGTCGGGCTCTGTCGGGCCCTGTCGGGCTCTACTGGGCTCTGTCGGGCTCTGTCGGGCCCTGTCGGGCTCTGTCGGGCCCTGTCGGGCTCTGTCGGGCTCTACTGGGCTCTGTCGGGCTCTGTCGGGCCCTGTCGGGCTCTGTCGGGCTCTGTCGGGATCTGTCGGGCTCTTTCGGGCTCTGTCGGGCCCTGTCGGGCTCTGTCGGCCTCTGTCGGGCTCTGTCGGGCTCTGTCGGGCTCTAGTGGGCTCTGTCGGGCTCTGTCGGGCCCTGTCGGGCCCTGTCGGGCTCTGTCGGGCTCTGTCGGGTTCTGTCGGGCTCTGTCGGGCTTTGTCGGGCTCTGTCAGGCTCTGTCGGGCTCTACTGGGCTCTACTGTTCCCTGTCGGGCCCTGTCGGGCTCTGTCGGGCTCTGTCGGGCTCTGTCGGGCTCTACTGAGCCCTGTCGGGCTCTGTCGGGCTCTGTTGGGCTCTGTCGGGCTCTGTCGGGCTCTGTCGGGCCCTGTCGGGCCCTGTCGGGCTCTGTCGAGTTCTGTCGGGCTCTGTCGGGCCCTGTCGGGCTCTGTCGGGCTCTGTCGGGCCCTGTCGGGTTCTGTCGGGCTCTGTCGGGCTCTGTCGGGCCCTGTCGGGCTCTGTCGGGCTCTGTCGGGCCCTGTCGGGCTCTGTCGGGCTCTGTCGGGCTCGGTCGGGCTCTACTGGGCTCTGTCGGGCTCTGTCGGGCCCTGTCGGGCCCTGTCAGGCTCTGTCGGGCTCTGTCGGGCTCTACTGGGCTCTGTCGGGCTCTACTGGGCTCTACTAGGCCCTGTCGGGCTCTGTCGGGCTCTGTCGGGCCCTGTCGGGCCCTGTCGGGCTCTGTCGGGCTCTGTCGGGCTCTGTCGGGCTCTGTCGGGCCCTGTCGGGCTCTGTCGGGCTCTACTGGGCTCTACTGTTCCCTGTCGGGCCCTGTCGGGCTCTGTCGGGCTCTGTCGGTCTCTGTCGGGCCCTGTCGGGCCCTGTCGGGCTCTGTCGGGCTCTGTCGGGCTCTGTCGGGCTCTAGTGGGCTCTGTCGGGCTCTGTCGGGCTCTGTCGGGCCCTGTCGGGCCCTGTCGGGCTCTGTCGGGCTCTGTCGGGTTCTGTCGGGCTCTGTCGGGCTCTGTCGGGCTCTGTCGGGCTCTACTGGGCTCTACTGTTCCCTGTCGGGCCCTGTCGGGCTCTGTCGGGCTCTCCGGGCTCTGTCGGGCTCTGTCGGGCTCTACTGGGCCCTGTCGGGCTCTGTCGGGCTCTGTCGGGCTCTGTCGGGCCCTGTCGGGCCCTGTCGGGCTCTGTCGGGCCCTGTCGGGCTCTGTCGGGCTCTGTCGGGCCCTGTCGGGCTCTGTCGGGCTCTGTCGGGCCCTGTCGGGCTCTGTCGGGCTCTGTCGGGCTCTGTCGGGCTCTACTGGGCTCTGTCGGGCCCTGTCGGGCCCTGTCGGGCTCTGTCGGGCTCTGTCGGGCTCTGTCGGGCTCTACTGGGCTCTGTCGGGCTCTACCGGGCTCTACTAGGCCCTGTCGGGCTCTGTCGGGCTCTGTCGGGCTCTGTCGGGCCCTGTCGGGCTCTGTCGGGCTCTGTCGGGCCCTGTCGGGCCCTGTCAGGCTCTGTCGGGGTCTGTCGGGCTCTGTCGGGCTCTGTCGGGCTCTACTGGGCTCTGTCGGGCTCTGTCGGGCTCTGTCGGGCTCTGTCGGGCTCTACTGGGCTCTGTCGGGCTCTACTGGGCTCTACTGTTCCCTGTCGGGCCCTGTCGGGCTCTGTCGGGCTCTGTCGGTCTCTGTCGGGCCCTGTCGGGCCCTGTCGGGCTCTGTCGGGCTCTGTCGGGCTCTAGTGGGCTCTGTCGGGCTCTGTCGGGCCCTGTCGGGCCCTGTCGGGCTCTGTCGGGCTCTGTCGGGTTCTGTCGGGCTCTGTCGGGCTCTGTCGGGCTCTGTCGGGCTCTACTGGGCTCTACTGTTCCCTGTCGGGCCCTGTCGGGCTCTGTCGGGCTCTCTCGGGCTCTGTCGGGCTCTGTCGGGCTCTACTGGGCCCTGTCGGGCTCTGTCGGGCTCTGTCGGGCTCTGTCGGGCCCTGTCGGGCCCTGTCGGGCTCTGTCGGGTTCTGTCGGGCTCTGTCGGGCCCTGTCGGGCTCTGTCGGGCTCTGTCGGGCCCTGTCGGGGTCTGTCGGGCTCTGTCGGGCTCTGTCGGGCTCTACTGGGCTCTCTCGGGCCCTGTCGGGCCCTGTCGGGCTCCGTCGGGCTCTGTCGGGCTCTGTCGGGCTCTACTGGGCTCTGTCGGGCTCTACCGGGCTCTACTAGGCCCTGTCGGGCTCTGTCGGGCTCTGTTGGGCTCTGTCGGGCCCTGTCGGGCTCTGTCGGGCTCTGTCGGGCCCTGTCGGGCCCTGTCAGGCTCTGTTGGGGTCTGTCGGGCTCTGTCGGGCTCTGTCGGGCTCTACTGGGCTCTGTTGGGCTCTGTCGGGCTCTGTCGGGCTCTGTCGGGCTCTGTCGGGCTCTACTGGGCTCTGTCGGGCTCTACTGGGCTCTGTCGGGCTCTGTCGGGCCCTGTAGGGCCCTGTCGGGCTCTGTCGGGCTCTGTCGGGCTCTACTGCGCCCTGTCGGGCCCTGTCGGGCTCTGTCGGGCTCTGTCGGGCTCTGTCGGGCTCTGTCGGGCTCTGTCGGGCCCTGTCGGGCTCTACTGGGCTCTGTCGGGCTCTGTCGGGCCCTGTCGAGCTCTGTCGGGCCCTGTCGGGCTCTGTCGGGCTCTACTGGGCTCTGTCGGGCTCTGTCGGGCCCTGTCGGGCTCTGTCGGGCTCTGTCGGGATCTGTCGGGCTCTGTCGGGCTCTGTCGGGCTCTGTCGGGCTCTGTCGGCCTCTGTCGGGCTCTGTCGGGCTCTGTCGGGCTCTAGTGGGCTCTGTCGGGCTCTGTCGGGCCCTGTCGGGCCCTGTCGGGCTCTGTCGGGCTCTGTCGGGTTCTGTCGGGCTCTGTCGGGCTCTGTCGGGCTCTGTCAGGCTCTGTCGGGCTCTACTGGGCTCTACTGTTCCCTGTCGGGCCCTGTCGGGCTCTGTCGGGCTCTGTCGGGCTCTGTCGGGCTCTACTGAGCCCTGTCGGGCTCTGTCGGGCTCTGTTGGGCTCTGTCGGGCTCTGTCGGGCTCTGTCGGGCCCTGTCGGGCCCTGTCGGGCTCTGTCGAGTTCTGTCGGGCTCTGTCGGGCCCTGTCGGGCTCTGTCGGGCTCTGTCGGGCCCTGTCGGGCTCTGTCGGGCTCTGTCGGGCTCTGTCGCGCCCTGTAGGGCCCTGTAGGGCCCTGTCGGGCTCTGTCGGGCTCTGTCGGGCTCTACTGCGCCCTGTCGGGCCCTGTCGGGCTCTGTCGGGCTCTGTCGGGCTCTACTGGGCTCTGTCGGGCTCTGTCGGGCTCTGTCGGGCTCTACTGGGCTCTACTGTTCCCTGTCGGGCCCTGTCGGGCTCTGTCGGGCTCTCTCGGGCTCTGTCGGGCTCTGTCGGGCTCTACTGGGCCCTGTCGGGCTCTGTCGGGCTCTGTTGGGCTCTGTCGGGCTCTGTCGGGCCCTGTCGGGCTCTGTCGGGCTCTGTTGGGCTCTGTCGGGCTCTACTGGGCTCTGTCGGGCTCTACTGGGCTCTACTAGGCCCTGTCGGGCTCTGTCGGGCTCTGTAGGGCTCTGTCGGGCCCTGTCGGGCTCTGTCGGGCTCTGTCGGGCCCTGTCGGGCCCTGTCAGGCTCTGTTGGGGTCTGTCGGGCTCTGTCGGGCTCTGTCGGGCTCTACTGGGCTCTGTCGGGCTCTGTCGGGACCTGTCGGGCTCTGTCGGGCTCTGTCGGGCTCTACTGGCCTCTGTCGGGCTCTACTGGGCTCTGTCGGGCTCTGTCGGGCCCTGTAGGGCCCTGTCGGGCTCTGTCGGGCTCTGTCGGGCTCTGTCGGGCTCTGTCGGGCCCTGTCGGGCTCTGTTGCGCCCTGTCGGGCTCTGTCGGGCTCTGTCGGGCTCTGTCGGGCCCTGTCGGGCCCTGTCGGGCCCTGTCGGGCTCTGTCGGGCTCTAGTGGGCTCTGTTGGGCTCTGTCGGGCTCTGTCGGGCCCTGTCGGGCCCTGTCGGGCTCTGTCGGGTTCTGTCGGGCTTTGTCGGGCTCTGTCGGGCTCTGTCAGGCTCTGTCGGGCTCTACTGGGCTCTACTGTTCCCTGTCGGGCCCTGTCGGGCTCTGTCGGGCTCTCTCGGGCTCTGTCGGGCTCTGTCGGGCTCTACTGGGCCCTGTCGGGCTCTGTCGGGCTCTGTCGGGCTCTGTCGGGCTCTGTTGGGCTCTGTCGGGCTCTGTCGGGCTCTGTCGGGCCCTGTCGGGCCCTGTCGGGCTCTGTCGGGTTCTGTCGGGCTCTGTCGGGCTCTGTCGGGCCCTGTCGGGCTCTGTCGGGCTCTGTCGGGCCCTGTCGGGGTCTGTCGGGCTCTGTCGGGCTCTGTCGGGCTCTACTGGGCTCTGTCGGGCTCTGTCGGGCCCTGTCGGGCTCTGTCGGGCTCTGTCGGGCTCTGTCGGGCTCTACTGGGCTCTGTCGGGCTCTACCGGGCTCTACTAGGCCCTGTCGGGCTCTGTCGGGCTCTGTCGGGCTCTGTCGGGCCCTGTCGGGCTCTGTCGGGCTCTGTCGGGCCCTGTCGGGCCCTGTCGGGCTCTGTCGGGTTCTGTCGGGCTCTGTCGGGCTCTGTCGGGCTCTGTCGGGCCCTGTCGGGCTCTGTCGGGCTCTGTCGGGCCCTGTCGGGGTCTGTCGGGCTCTGTCGGGCTCTGTCGGGCTCTACTGGGCTCTGTCGGGCCCTGTCGGGCCCTGTCGGGCTCTGTCGGGCTCTGTCGGGCTCTGTCGGGCTCTACTGGGCTCTGTCGGGCTCTACCGGGCTCTACTAGGCCCTGTCGGGCTCTGTCGGGCTCTGTCGGGCTCTGTCGGGCCCTGTCGGGCTCTGTCGGGCTCTGTCGGGCCCTGTCGGGCCCTGTCAGGCTCTGTCGGGGTCTGTCGGGCTCTGTCGGGCTCTGTCGGGCTCTACTGGGCTCTGTCGGGCTCTGTCGGGCTCTGTCGGGCTCTGTCGGGCTCTGTCGGGCTCTACTGGGCTCTGTCGGGCTCTACTGGGCTCTACTGTTCCCTGTCGGGCCCTGTCGGGCTCTGTCGGGCTCTGTCGGGCCCTGTCGGGCTCTGTCGGGCTCTGTCGGGCTCTGTCGGGCCCTGTCGGGCTCTGTCGGGCCCTGTCGGGCTCTGTCGGGCTCTACTGGGCTCTGTCGGGTTCTGTCGGGCTCTGTCGGGCCCTGTCGGGCTCTGTCGGGCTCTGTCGGGCTCTGTCGGGCTCTGTCGGGATCTGTCGGGCTCTACTGGGCCCTGTCGGGCTCTGTCGTGCCCTGTCGGGCTCTGTCGGGCTCTACTGGGCCCTGTCAGGCCCTGTCGGGCCCTGTCGGGCTCTGTCGGGCTCTGTCGGGTTCTGTCGGGCTCTGTCGGGCTCTGTCGGGCCCTGTCGGGCTCTGTAGGGCTCTGTCGGGCCCTGTCGGGCTCTACTGGGCTCTGTCGGGCTCTGTCGGGCCCTGTCGTGCTCTGTCGGGCTCTGTCGGGCTCTGTCGGGCTCTACTGGGCTCTGTCGGGCTCTGTCGGGCCCTGTAGGGCCCTGTCGGGCTCTGTCGGGCTCTGTCGGGCGCTACTGCTCCCTGTCGGCCCTGTCGGGCTCTGTCGGGCTCTGTCGGGCTCTACTGGGCTCTGTCGGGCTCTGTCGGGCTCTGTCGGGCTCTGTCGGGCCCTGACGGGCTCTACTGGGCTCTGTCGGGCTCTGTCGGGCCCTGTCGGGCTCTGTCGGGCCCTGTCGGGCCCTGTCGGGCTCTGTCGGGCTCTGTCGGGCTCTGTCGGGCTCTGTCGGGCTCTACTGGGCCCTGTCGGGCCCTGTCGGGCCCTGTCGGGCCCTGTCGGGCTCTGTCGGGCTCTGTCGGGCTCTGTCGGGCCCTGTCGGGCTCTGTCAGGCTCTACTGGGCCCTGTCGGGCTCTATTGGGCACTGTCGGGCTCTTTCGGGCCCTGTCGGGCTCTGTCGGGCCCTGTCGGGCTCTGTCGGGCTCTGTCGGGCTCTGTCGGGCTCTACTGGGCCCTGTCGGGCTCTGTCGGGCTCTGTCGGGCTCTGTCGGGCTCTACTGGGCTCTGTCGGGCTCTGTCGGGCCCTGTCGGGCTCTGTCGGGCTCTGTCGGGCTCTGTCGGGCCCTGTCGGGCCCTGTCGAGCTCTGTCGGGCTCTGTCGGGCTCTGTCAGGCTCTACTGGGCTCTGTCGGGCTCTGTCGGGTTCTGTCGGGCTCTGTCGGGCTCTGTCGGGCCCTGTCGGGCCCTGTCGGGCTCTGTCGGGCCCTGTCGGGCTCTGTCGGGCTCTGTCGGGCTCTGTCGGGCTCTACTGGGCTCTGTCGGGTTCTACTGGGCTCTACTGGGCCCTGTCGGGCTCTGTCGGGCTCTGTCGGGCTCTGTCGGGCTCTACTGGGCTCTACTGTTCCCTGTCGGGCCCTGTCGGGCTCTGTCGGGCTCTGTCGGGCTCTCTCGGGCTCTGTCGGGCTCTACTGGGCCCTGTCGGGCTCTGTCGGGCTCTGTCGGGCTCTGTTGGGCTCTGTCGGGCTCTGTCGGGCTCTGTCGGGCTCTGTCGGGCCCTGTCGGGCCCTGTCGGGCTCTGTCGGGCTCTGTCGGGCCCTGTCGGGCTCTGTCGGGCTCTGTCGGGCTCGGTCGGGCTCTACTGGGCTCTGTCGGGCTCTGTCGGGCCCTGTCGGGCCCTGTCAGGCTCTGTCGGGCTCTGTCGGGCTCTACTGGGCTCTGTCGGGCTCTACTGGGCTCTACTAGGCCCTGTCGGGCTCTGTCGGGCTCTGTCGGGCCCTGTCGGGCCCTGTCGGGCTCTGTCGGGCTCTGTCGGGCTCTGTCGGGCCCTGTCGGGCTCTGTCGGGCTCTACTGGGCTCTACTGTTCCCTGTCGGGCCCTGTCGGGCTCTGTCGGGCTCTGTCGGGCTCTGTCGGGCCCTGTCGGGCCCTGTCGGGCTCTACTGGGCTCTGTCGGGCTCTATCGGGCCCTGTCGGGCTCTGTCGGGCCCTGTCGGGCTCTGTCGGGCTCTACTGGGCTCTGTCGGGCTCTGTCGGGCTCTGTCGGGCCCTGTCGGGCTCTGTCGGGATCTGTCGGGCTCTGTCGGGCTCTGTCGGGCTCTGTCGGGCCCTGTCGGGCTCTGTCGGGCTCTTTCGGGCTCTGTCGGGCTCTGTTGGGCTCTACTGGGCTCTGTCGGGTTCTACTGGGCTCTACTGGGCCCTGTCGGGCTCTGTCGGGCTCTGTCGGGCTCTACTGGGCTCTACTGTTCCCTGTCGGGCCCTGTCGGGCCCTGTCGGGCTCTGTCGGGCTCTGTCGGGCTCTGTCGGGCCCTGTCGGGCCCTGTCGGGCTCTGTCGGGCTCTGTCGGGCCCTGTCGGGCTCTGTCGGGCCCTGTCGGGCCCTGTCGGGCTCTGTCGGGCTCTGTCGGGCTCTGTCGGGCTCTACTGGGCTCTGTCGGGCTCTGTCGGGCTCTGTCGGGCCCTGTCGGGCTCTGTCGGGCTCTGTCGGGCTCTGTCGGGCTCTACTGGGCTCTGTCGGGCTCTACTGGGCTCTACTAGGCCCTGTCGGGCTCTGTCGGGCTCTGTCGGGCTCTGTCGGGCCCTGTCGGGCTCTGTCGGGCTCTGTCGGGCCCTGTCGGGCCCTGTCAGGCTCTGTTGGGTTCTGTCGGGCTCTGTCGGGCTCTGTCGGGCTCTACTGGGCTCTGTCGGGCTCTGTCGGGCCCTGTCGGGCTCTGTCGGGCTCTGTCGGGCTCTGTCGGGCTCTACTGGGCTCTGTCGGGCTCTACTGGGCTCTGTCGGGCTCTGTCGGGCCCTGTAGGGCCCTGTCGGGCTCTGTCGGGCTCTGTCGGGCTCTACTGCGCCCTGTCGGGCCCTGTCGGGCTCTGTCGGGCTCTGTCGGTCTCTACTGGGCTCTGTCGGGCTCTGTCGGGCTCTGTCGGGCTCTGTCGGGCTCTGTCGGGCCCTGTCGGGCTCTACTGGGCTCTGTCGGGCTCTGTCGGGCCCTGTCGGGCTCTGTCGGGCCCTGTCGGGCTCTGTCGGGCTCTACTGGGCTCTGTCGGGCTCTGTCGGGCTCTGTCGGGATCTGTCGGGCTCTGTCGGGCTCTGTCGGGCTCTACTGGGCTCTGTCGGGCCCTGTCGGGCCCTGTCGGGCTCTGTCGGGCTCTGTCGGGCTCTACTGGGCTCTGTCGGGCCCTGTCGGGCCCTGTCGGGCCCTGTCGGGCTCTGTCGGGCTCTGTCGGGCTCTACTGGGCCCTGTCGGGCCCTGTCGGGCCCTGTCGGGCTCTGTCGAGCTCTACTGGGCTCTGTCGGGCTCTGTCAGGCCCTGTCGGGCCCTGTCAGGCCCTGTCGGGCTCTGTCGGGCCCTGTCAGGCTCTGTCGGGTCCTGTCGGGCCCTGTCGGGCTCTGTCGGGCTCTGTCGGGCTCTGTCGGGATCTATTGGGCCCTGTCGGGCCCTGTCGGGCTCTGTCGGGCTCTGTCGGGCCCTGTCGGGCCCTGTCGGGCTCTGTCGGGCTCTGTCGGGCTCTACTGGGCTCTGTCGCGCCCTGTCGGGCCCTGTCGGGCTCTGTCGGGCTCTACTGGGCCCTGTCGGGCTCTGTCGGGCTCTGTCGGGCTCTGTCGGGCTCTGTCGGGCCCTGTCGGGCCCTGTCAGGCTCTGTCGGGCTCTGTCGGGCTCTGTCGGGCTCTGTAGGGCTCTGTCGGGCCCTGTCGGGCTCTACTGGGCTCTGTCGGGCTCTGTAGGGCTCTGTCGGGCCCTGTCGGGCTCTACTGGGCTCTGTCGGGCTCTGTCGGTCTCTGTCGGGCTCTGTCGGGCTCTACTGCGCCCTGTCGGGCCCTGTCGGGCTCTGTCGGGCTCTGTCGGGCTCTACTTGGCTCTGTCGGGCTCTGTCGGGCTCTGTCGGGCCCTGTCGGGCTCTGTCGGGCCCTGTCGGGCTCTGTCGGGCTCTGTCGGGCTCTGTCGGGCCCTGTCGGGCTCTGTCGGGCTCTACTGGGCCCTGTCGGGCTCTGTCGGGCTCTGTTGGGCTCTGTCGGGCCCTGTCGGGCTCTGTCGGGCTCTGTCGGGCTCTGTCGGGCCCTGTCAGGCTCTGTTGGGGTCTGTCGGGCTCTGTCGGGCTCTGTCGGGCTCTACTGGGCTCTGTTGGGCTCTGTCGGGCTTTGTCGGGCTCTGTCGGGCTCTACTGGGCTCTGTCGGGCTCTTCTGGGCTCTGTCGGGCTCTGTCGGGCCCTGTAGGGCCCTGTCGGGCTCTGTCGGGCTCTGTCGGGCTCTACTGCGCCCTGTCGGGCCCTGTCGGGCTCTGTCGGGCTCTGTCGGGCTCTGTCGGGCTCTGTCGGGCTCTGTCGGGCCCTGTCGGGCTCTACTGGGCTCTGTCGGGCTCTGTCGGGCCCTGTCGGGCTCTGTCGGGCCCTGTCGGGCTCTGTCGGGCTCTACTGGGCTCTGTCGGGCTCTGTCGGGCCCTGTCGGGCTCTGTCGGGCTCTGTCGGGATCTGTCGGGCTCTTTCGGGCTCTGTCGGGCCCTGTCGGGCTCTGTCGGCCTCTGTCGGGCTCTGTCGGGCTCTGTCGGGCTCTAGTGGGCTCTGTCGGGCTCTGTCGGGCCCTGTCGGGCCCTGTCGGGATCTGTCGGGCTCTGTCGGGTTCTGTCGGGCTCTGTCGGGCTTTGTCGGGCTCTGTCAGGCTCTGTCGGGCTCTACTGGGCTCTACTGTTCCCTGTCGGGCCCTGTCGGGCTCTGTCGGGCTCTGTCGGGCTCTGTCGGGCTCTGTCGGGCTCTGTCGGGCTCTACTGAGCCCTGTCGGGCTCTGTCGGGCTCTGCTGGGCTCTGTCGGGCTCTGTCGGGCTCTGTCGGGCCCTGTCGGGCCCTGTCGGGCTCTGTCGAGTTCTGTCGGGCTCTGTCGGGCCCTGTCGGGCTCTGTCGGGCTCTGTCGGGCCCTGTCGGGTTCTGTCGGGCTCTGTCGGGCTCTGTCGGGCCCTGTCGGGCTCTGTCGGGCTCTGTCGGGCCCTGTCGGGCTCTGTCGGGCTCTGTCGGGCTCGGTCGGGCTCTACTGGGCTCTGTCAGGCTCTGTCGGGCCCTGTCGGGCCCTGTCAGGCTCTGTCGGGCTCTGTCGGGCTCTACTGGGCTCTGTCGGGCTCTACTGGGCTCTACTAGGCCCTGTCGGGCTCTGTCGGGCTCTGTCGGGCCCTGTCGGGCCCTGTCGGGCTCTGTCGGGCTCTGTCGGGCTCTGTCGGGCCCTGTCGGGCTCTGTCGGGCTCTGTCGGGCCCTGTCGGGCTCTGTCGGGCTCTACTGGGCTCTACTGTTCCCTGTCGGGCCCTGTCGGGCTCTGTCGGGCTCTGTCGGTCTCTGTCGGGCCCTGTCGGGCCCTGTCGGGCTCTGTCGGGCTCTGTCGGGCTCTGTCGGGCTCTAGTGGGCTCTGTCGGGCTCTGTCGGGCTCTGTCGGGCCCTGTCGGGCCCTGTCGGGCTCTGTCGGGCTCTGTCGGGTTCTGTCGGGCTCTGTCGGGCTCTGTCGGGCTCTGTCGGGCTCTACTGGGCTCTACTGTTCCCTGTCGGGCCCTGTCGGGCTCTGTCGGGCTCTCCGGGCTCTGTCGGGCTCTGTCGGGCTCTACTGGGCCCTGTCGGGCTCTGTCGGGCTCTGTCGGGCTCTGTCGGGCTCTGTCGGGATCTGTCGGGCTCTTTCGGGCTCTGTCGGGCCCTGTCGGGCTCTGTCGGCCTCTGTCGGGCTCTGTCGGGCTCTGTCGGGCTCTAGTGGGCTCTGTCGGGCTCTGTCGGGCCCTGTCGGGCCCTGTCGGGCTCTGTCGGGCTCTGTCGGGTTCTGTCGGGCTCTGTCGGGCTTTGTCGGGCTCTGTCAGGCTCTGTCGGGCTCTACTGGGCTCTACTGTTCCCTGTCGGGCCCTGTCGGGCTCTGTCGGGCTCTGTCGGGCTCTGTCGGGCTCTACTGAGCCCTGTCGGGCTCTGTCGGGCTCTGTTGGGCTCTGTCGGGCTCTGTCGGGCTCTGTCGGGCCCTGTCGGGCCCTGTCGGGCTCTGTCGAGTTCTGTCGGGCTCTGTCGGGCCCTGTCGGGCTCTGTCGGGCTCTGTCGGGCCCTGTCGGGTTCTGTCGGGCTCTGTCGGGCTCTGTCGGGCCCTGTCGGGCTCTGTCGGGCTCTGTCGGGCCCTGTCGGGCTCTGTCGGGCTCTGTCGGGCTCGGTCGGGCTCTACTGGGCTCTGTCGGGCTCTGTCGGGCCCTGTCGGGCCCTGTCAGGCTCTGTCGGGCTCTGTCGGGCTCTACTGGGCTCTGTCGGGCTCTACTGGGCTCTACTAGGCCCTGTCGGGCTCTGTCGGGCTCTGTCGGGCCCTGTCGGGCCCTGTCGGGCTCTGTCGGGCTCTGTCGGGCTCTGTCGGGCCCTGTCGGGCTCTGTCGGGCTCTGTCGGGCCCTGTCGGGCTCTGTCGGGCTCTACTGGGCTCTACTGTTCCCTGTCGGGCCCTGTCGGGCCCTGTCGGGCTCTGTCGGGCTCTGTCGGGCTCTGTCGGGCTCTAGTGGGCTCTGTCGGGCTCTGTCGGGCTCTGTCGGGCCCTGTCGGGCCCTGTCGGGCTCTGTCGGGCTCTGTCGGGTTCTGTCGGGCTCTGTCGGGCTCTGTCGGGCTCTGTCGGGCTCTACTGGGCTCTACTGTTCCCTGTCGGGCCCTGTCGGGCTCTGTCGGGCTCTCCGGGCTCTGTCGGGCTCTGTCGGGCTCTACTGGGCCCTGTCGGGCTCTGTCGGGCTCTGTCGGGCTCTGTCGGGCCCTGTCGGGCCCTGTCGGGCTCTGTCGGGCCCTGTCGGGCTCTGTCGGGCTCTGTCGGGCCCTGTCGGGCTCTGTCGGGCTCTGTCGGGCCCTGTCGGGGTCTGTCGGGCTCTGTCGGGCTCTGTCGGGCTCTACTGGGCTCTGTCGGGCCCTGTCGGGCCCTGTCGGGCTCTGTCGGGCTCTGTCGGGATCTGTCGGGCTCTACTGGGCTCTGTCGGGCTCTACCGGGCTCTACTAGGCCCTGTCGGGCTCTGTCGGGCTCTGTCGGGCTCTGTCGGGCCCTGTCGGGCTCTGTCGGGCTCTGTCGGGCCCTGTCGGGCCCTGTCAGGCTCTGTCAGGGTCTGTCGGGCTCTGTCGGGCTCTGTCGGGCTCTACTGGGCTCTGTCGGGCTCTGTCGGGCTCTGTCGGGCTCTGTCGGGCTCTACTGGGCTCTGTCGGGCTCTACTGGGCTCTACTGTTCCCTGTCGGGTCCTGTCGGGCTCTGTCGGGCTCTGTCGGTCTCTGTCGGGCCCTGTCGGGCCCTGTCGGGCTCTGTCGGGCTCTGTCGGGCTCTAGTGGGCTCTGTCGGGCTCTGTCGGGCTCTGTCGGGCCCTGTCGGGCCCTGTCGGGCTCTGTCGGGCTCTGTCGGGTTCTGTCGGGCTCTGTCGGGCCCTGTCGGGCTCTGTCGGGCTCTGTCGGGATCTGTCGGGCTCTTTCGGGCTCTGTCGGGCCCTGTCGGGCTCTGTCGGCCTCTGTCGGGCTCTGTCGGGCTCTGTCGGGCTCTAGTGGGCTCTGTCGGGCTCTGTCGGGCCCTGTCGGGCCCTGTCGGGATCTGTCGGGCTCTGTCGGGTTCTGTCGGGCTCTGTCGGGCTTTGTCGGGCTCTGTCAGGCTCTGTCGGGCTCTACTGGGCTCTACTGTTCCCTGTCGGGCCCTGTCGGGCTCTGTCGGGCTCTGTCGGGCTCTGTCGGGCTCTGTCGGGCTCTGTCGGGCTCTACTGAGCCCTGTCGGGCTCTGTCGGGCTCTGCTGGGCTCTGTCGGGCTCTGTCGGGCTCTGTCGGGCCCTGTCGGGCCCTGTCGGGCTCTGTCGAGTTCTGTCGGGCTCTGTCGGGCCCTGTCGGGCTCTGTCGGGCTCTGTCGGGCCCTGTCGGGTTCTGTCGGGCTCTGTCGGGCTCTGTCGGGCCCTGTCGGGCTCTGTCGGGCTCTGTCGGGCCCTGTCGGGCTCTGTCGGGCTCTGTCGGGCTCGGTCGGGCTCTACTGGGCTCTGTCGGGCTCTGTCGGGCCCTGTCGGGCCCTGTCAGGCTCTGTCGGGCTCTGTCGGGCTCTACTGGGCTCTGTCGGGCTCTACTGGGCTCTACTAGGCCCTGTCGGGCTCTGTCGGGCTCTGTCGGGCCCTGTCGGGCTCTGTCGGGCCCTGTCGGGCTCTGTCGGGCTCTGTCGGGCCCTGTCGGGCTCTGTCGGGCTCTACTGGGCTCTACTGTTCCCTGTCGGGCCCTGTCGGGCTCTGTCGGGCTCTGTCGGTCTCTGTCGGGCCCTGTCGGGCCCTGTCGGGCTCTGTCGGGCTCTGTCGGGCTCTGTCGGGCTCTAGTGGGCTCTGTCGGGCTCTGTCGGGCTCTGTCGGGCCCTGTCGGGCCCTGTCGGGCTCTGTCGGGCTCTGTCGGGTTCTGTCGGGCTCTGTCGGGCTCTGTCGGGCTCTGTCGGGCTCTACTGGGCTCTACTGTTCCCTGTCGGGCCCTGTCGGGCTCTGTCGGGCTCTCCGGGCTCTGTCGGGCTCTGTCGGGCTCTACTGGGCCCTGTCGGGCTCTGTCGGGCTCTGTCGGGCTCTGTCGGGCTCTGTCGGGATCTGTCGGGCTCTTTCGGGCTCTGTCGGGCCCTGTCGGGCTCTGTCGGCCTCTGTCGGGCTCTGTCGGGCTCTGTCGGGCTCTAGTGGGCTCTGTCGGGCTCTGTCGGGCCCTGTCGGGCCCTGTCGGGCTCTGTCGGGCTCTGTCGGGTTCTGTCGGGCTCTGTCGGGCTTTGTCGGGCTCTGTCAGGCTCTGTCGGGCTCTACTGGGCTCTACTGTTCCCTGTCGGGCCCTGTCGGGCTCTGTCGGGCTCTGTCGGGCTCTGTCGGGCTCTACTGAGCCCTGTCGGGCTCTGTCGGGCTCTGTTGGGCTCTGTCGGGCTCTGTCGGGCTCTGTCGGGCCCTGTCGGGCCCTGTCGGGCTCTGTCGAGTTCTGTCGGGCTCTGTCGGGCCCTGTCGGGCTCTGTCGGGCTCTGTCGGGCCCTGTCGGGTTCTGTCGGGCTCTGTCGGGCTCTGTCGGGCCCTGTCGGGCTCTGTCGGGCTCTGTCGGGCCCTGTCGGGCTCTGTCGGGCTCTGTCGGGCTCGGTCGGGCTCTACTGGGCTCTGTCGGGCTCTGTCGGGCCCTGTCGGGCCCTGTCAGGCTCTGTCGGGCTCTGTCGGGCTCTACTGGGCTCTGTCGGGCTCTACTGGGCTCTACTAGGCCCTGTCGGGCTCTGTCGGGCTCTGTCGGGCCCTGTCGGGCCCTGTCGGGCTCTGTCGGGCTCTGTCGGGCTCTGTCGGGCCCTGTCGGGCTCTGTCGGGCTCTGTCGGGCCCTGTCGGGCTCTGTCGGGCTCTACTGGGCTCTACTGTTCCCTGTCGGGCCCTGTCGGGCCCTGTCGGGCTCTGTCGGGCTCTGTCGGGCTCTGTCGGGCTCTAGTGGGCTCTGTCGGGCTCTGTCGGGCTCTGTCGGGCCCTGTCGGGCCCTGTCGGGCTCTGTCGGGCTCTGTCGGGTTCTGTCGGGCTCTGTCGGGCTCTGTCGGGCTCTGTCGGGCTCTACTGGGCTCTACTGTTCCCTGTCGGGCCCTGTCGGGCTCTGTCGGGCTCTCCGGGCTCTGTCGGGCTCTGTCGGGCTCTACTGGGCCCTGTCGGGCTCTGTCGGGCTCTGTCGGGCTCTGTCGGGCCCTGTCGGGCCCTGTCGGGCTCTGTCGGGCCCTGTCGGGCTCTGTCGGGCTCTGTCGGGCCCTGTCGGGCTCTGTCGGGCTCTGTCGGGCCCTGTCGGGGTCTGTCGGGCTCTGTCGGGCTCTGTCGGGCTCTACTGGGCTCTGTCGGGCCCTGTCGGGCCCTGTCGGGCTCTGTCGGGCTCTGTCGGGATCTGTCGGGCTCTACTGGGCTCTGTCGGGCTCTACCGGGCTCTACTAGGCCCTGTCGGGCTCTGTCGGGCTCTGTCGGGCTCTGTCGGGCCCTGTCGGGCTCTGTCGGGCTCTGTCGGGCCCTGTCGGGCCCTGTCAGGCTCTGTCAGGGTCTGTCGGGCTCTGTCGGGCTCTGTCGGGCTCTACTGGGCTCTGTCGGGCTCTGTCGGGCTCTGTCGGGCTCTGTCGGGCTCTACTGGGCTCTGTCGGGCTCTACTGGGCTCTACTGTTCCCTGTCGGGTCCTGTCGGGCTCTGTCGGGCTCTGTCGGTCTCTGTCGGGCCCTGTCGGGCCCTGTCGGGCTCTGTCGGGCTCTGTCGGGCTCTAGTGGGCTCTGTCGGGCTCTGTCGGGCTCTGTCGGGCCCTGTCGGGCCCTGTCGGGCTCTGTCGGGCTCTGTCGGGTTCTGTCGGGCTCTGTCGGGCTCTGTCGGGCTCTGTCGGGCTCTACTGGGCTCTACTGTTCCCTGTCGGGCCCTGTCGGGCTCTGTCGGGCTCTCTCGGGCTCTGTCGGGCTCTGTCGGGCTCTACTGGGCCCTGTCGGGCTCTGTCGGGCTCTGTCGGGCTCTGTCGGGCCCTGTCGGGCCCTGTCGGGCTCTGTCGGGTTCTGTCGGGCTCTGTCGGGCCCTGTCGGGCTCTGTCGGGCTCTGTCGGGCCCTGTCGGGGTCTGTCGGGCTCTGTCGGGCTCTGTCGGGCTCTACTGGGCTCTCTCGGGCCCTGTCGGGCCCTGTCGGGCTCCGTCGGGCTCTGTCGGGCTCTGTCGGGCTCTACTGGGCTCTGTCGGGCTCTACCGGGCTCTACTAGGCCCTGTCGGGCTCTGTCGGGCTCTGTTGGGCTCTGTCGGGCCCTGTCGGGCTCTGTCGGGCTCTGTCGGGCCCTGTCGGGCCCTGTCAGGCTCTGTTGGGGTCTGTCGGGCTCTGTCGGGCTCTGTCGGGCTCTACTGGGCTCTGTTGGGCTCTGTCGGGCTCTGTCGGGCTCTGTCGGGCTCTGTCGGGCTCTACTGGGCTCTGTCGGGCTCTACTGGGCTCTGTCGGGCTCTGTCGGGCCCTGTAGGGCCCTGTCGGGCTCTGTCGGGCTCTGTCGGGCTCTGTCGGGCCCTGTCGGGCTCTACTGGGCTCTGTCGGGCTCTGTCGGGCCCTGTCGAGCTCTGTCGGGCCCTGTCGGGCTCTGTCGGGCTCTACTGGGCTCTGTCGGGCTCTGTCGGGCCCTGTCGGGCTCTGTCGGGCTCTGTCGGGATCTGTCGGGCTCTGTCGGGCTCTGTCGGGCCCTGTCGGGCTCTGTCGGCCTCTGTCGGGCTCTGTCGGGCTCTGTCGGGCTCTAGTGGGCTCTGTCGGGCTCTGTCGGGCCCTGTCGGGCCCTGTCGGGCTCTGTCGGGCTCTGTCGGGTTCTGTCGGGCTCTGTCGGGCTCTGTCGGGCTCTGTCAGGCTCTGTCGGGCTCTACTGGGCTCTACTGTTCCCTGTCGGGCCCTGTCGGGCTCTGTCGGGCTCTGTCGGGCTCTGTCGGGCTCTGTCGGGCTCTACTGAGCCCTGTCGGGCTCTGTCGGGCTCTGTTGGGCTCTGTCGGGCTCTGTCGGGCTCTGTCGGGCCCTGTCGGGCCCTGTCGGGCTCTGTCGAGTTCTGTCGGGCTCTGTCGGGCCCTGTCGGGCTCTGTCGGGCTCTGTCGGGCCCTGTCGGGCTCTGTCGGGCTCTGTCGGGCTCTGTCGCGCCCTGTAGGGCCCTGTAGGGCCCTGTCGGGCTCTGTCGGGCTCTGTCGGGCTCTACTGCGCCCTGTCGGGCCCTGTCGGGCTCTGTCGGGCTCTGTCGGGCTCTACTGTGCTCTGTCGGGCTCTGTCGGGCTCTGTCGGGCTCTACTGGGCTCTACTGTTCCCTGTCGGGCCCTGTCGGGCTCTGTCGGGCTCTCTCGGGCTCTGTCGGGCTCTGTCGGGCTCTACTGGGCCCTGTCGGGCTCTGTCGGGCTCTGTTGGGCTCTGTCGGGCTCTGTCGGGCCCTGTCGGGCTCTGTCGGGCTCTGTCGGGCTCTGTCGGGCTCTACTGGGCTCTGTCGGGCTCTACTGGGCTCTACTAGGCCCTGTCGGGCTCTGTCGGGCTCTGTAGGGCTCTGTCGGGCCCTGTCGGGCTCTGTCGGGCTCTGTCGGGCCCTGTCGGGCCCTGTCAGGCTCTGTTGGGGTCTGTCGGGCTCTGTCGGGCTCTGTCGGGCTCTACTGGGCTCTGTCGGGCTCTGTCGGGACCTGTCGGGCTCTGTCGGGCTCTGTCGGGCTCTACTGGCCTCTGTCGGGCTCTACTGGGCTCTGTCGGGCTCTGTCGGGCCCTGTAGGGCCCTGTCGGGCTCTGTCGGGCTCTGTCGGGCTCTGTCGGGCTCTGTCGGGCCCTGTCGGGCTCTGTTGCGCCCTGTCGGGCTCTGTCGGGCTCTGTCGGGCTCTGTCGGGCCCTGTCGGGCCCTGTCGGGCCCTGTCGGGCTCTGTCGGGCTCTAGTGGGCTCTGTTGGGCTCTGTCGGGCTCTGTCGGGCCCTGTCGGGCCCTGTCGGGCTCTGTCGGGTTCTGTCGGGCTTTGTCGGGCTCTGTCGGGCTCTGTCAGGCTCTGTCGGGCTCTACTGGGCTCTACTGTTCCCTGTCGGGCCCTGTCGGGCTCTGTCGGGCTCTCTCGGGCTCTGTCGGGCTCTGTCGGGCTCTACTGGGCCCTGTCGGGCTCTGTCGGGCTCTGTCGGGCTCTGTCGGGCTCTGTTGGGCTCTGTCGGGCTCTGTCGGGCTCTGTCGGGCCCTGTCGGGTCCTGTCGGGCTCTGTCGGGTTCTGTCGGGCTCTGTCGGGCTCTGTCGGGCCCTGTCGGGCTCTGTCGGGCTCTGTCGGGCCCTGTCGGGGTCTGTCGGGCTCTGTCGGGCTCTGTCGGGCTCTACTGGGCTCTGTCGGGCTCTGTCGGGCCCTGTCGGGCTCTGTCGGGCTCTGTCGGGCTCTGTCGGGCTCTACTGGGCTCTGTCGGGCTCTACCGGGCTCTACTAGGCCCTGTCGGGCTCTGTCGGGCTCTGTCGGGCTCTGTCGGGCCCTGTCGGGCTCTGTCGGGCTCTGTCGGGCCCTGTCGGGCCCTGTCGGGCTCTGTCGGGTTCTGTCGGGCTCTGTCGGGCTCTGTCGGGCTCTGTCGGGCCCTGTCGGGCTCTACTGGGCTCTGTCGGGCCCTGTCGGGGTCTGTCGGGCTCTGTCGGGCTCTGTCGGGCTCTGTCGGGCTCTGTCGGGCCCTGTCGGGCCCTGTCGGGCTCTGTCGGGCTCTGTCGGGCTCTGTCGGGCTCTACTGGGCTCTGTCGGGCTCTACCGGGCTCTACTAGGCCCTGTCGGGCTCTGTCGGGCTCTGTCGGGCTCTGTCGGGCCCTGTCGGGCTCTGTCGGGCTCTGTCGGGCCCTGTCGGGCCCTGTCAGGCTCTGTCGGGGTCTGTCGGGCTCTGTCGGGCTCTGTCGGGCTCTACTGGGCTCTGTCGGGCTCTGTCGGGCTCTGTCGGGCTCTGTCGGGCTCTGTCGGGCTCTACTGGGCTCTGTCGGGCTCTACTGGGCTCTACTGTTCCCTGTCGGGCCCTGTCGGGCTCTGTCGGGCTCTATCGGTCTCTGTCGGGCCCTGTCGGGCCCTGTCGGGCTCTGTCGGGCTCTGTCGGGCTCTAGTGGGCTCTGTCGGGCTCTGTCGGGCTCTGTCGGGCTCTACTGGGCCCTGTCGGGCTCTGTCGGGCTCTGTCGGGCTCTGTCGGGCTCTGTCGGGCCCTGTCGGGCCCTGTCGGGCTCTGTCGGGTTCTGTCGGGCTCTGTCGGGCCCTGTCGGGCTCTGTCGGGCTCTGTCGGGCCCTGTCGGGGTCTGTCGGGCTCTGTCGGGCTCTGTCGGGCTCTACTGGGCTCTCTCGGGCCCTGTCGGGCCCTGTCGGGCTCCGTCGGGCTCTGTCGGGCTCTGTCGGGCTCTACTGGGCTCTGTCGGGCTCTACCGGGCTCTACTAGGCCCTGTCGGGCTCTGTCGGGCTCTGTTGGGCTCTGTCGGGCCCTGTCGGGCTCTGTCGGGCTCTGTCGGGCCCTGTCGGGCCCTGTCAGGCTCTGTTGGGGTCTGTCGGGCTCTGTCGGGCTCTGTCGGGCTCTACTGGGCTCTGTTGGGCTCTGTCGGGCTCTGTCGGGCTCTGTCGGGCTCTGTCGGGCTCTACTGGGCTCTGTCGGGCTCTACTGGGCTCTGTCGGGCTCTGTCGGGCCCTGTAGGGCCCTGTCGGGCTCTGTCGGGCTCTGTCGGGCTCTACTGCGCCCTGTCGGGCCCTGTCGGGCTCTGTCGGGCTCTGTCGGGCTCTGTCGGGCTCTGTCGGGCCCTGTCGGGCTCTACTGGGCTCTGTCGGGCTCTGTCGGGCCCTGTCGGGCCCTGTCGGGCCCTGTCGGGCTCTGTCGGGCTCTACTGGGCTCTGTCCGGCTCTGTCGGGCCCTGTCGGGCTCTGTCGGGCTCTGTCGGGATCTGTCGGGCTCTGTCGGGCTCTGTCGGGCCCTGTCGGGCTCTGTCGGCCTCTGTCGGGCTCTGTCGGGCCCTGTCGGGCTCTAGTGGGCTCTGTCGGGCTCTGTCGGGCCCTGTCGGGCCCTGTCGGGCTCTGTCGGGCTCTGTCGGGTTCTCTCGGGCTCTGTCGGGCTCTGTCGGGCTCTGTCAGGCTCTGTCGGGCTCTACTGGGCTCTACTGTTCCCTGTCGGGCCCTGTCGGGCTCTGTCGGGCTCTGTCGGGCTCTCTCGGGCTCTGTCGGTCTCTACTGGGCCCTGTCGGGCTCTGTCGGGCTCTGTTGGGCTCTGTCGGGCTCTGTCGGGCTCTGTCGGGCCCTGTCGGGCCCTGTCGGGCTCTGTCGAGTTCTGTCGGGCTCTGTCGGGCCCTGTCGGGCTCTGTCGGGCTCTGTCGGGCCCTGTCGGGCTCTGTCGGGCTCTGTCGGGCTCTGTCGCGCCCTGTAGGGCCCTGTCGGGCTCTGTCGGGCTCTGTCGGGCTCTACTGCGCCCTGTCGGGCCCTGTCGGGCTCTGTCGGGCTCTGTCGGGCTCTACTGGGCTCTGTCGGGCTCTGTCGGGCTCTGTCGGGCTCTACTGGGCTCTACTGTTCCCTGTCGGGCCCTGTCGGGCTCTGTCGGGCTCTCTCGGGCTCTGTCGGGCTCTGTCGGGCTCTACTGGGCCCTGTCGGGCTCTGTCGGGCTCTGTTGGGCTCTGTCGGGCTCTGTCGGGCCCTGTCGGGCTCTGTCGGGCTCTGTCGGGCTCTGTCGGGCTCTACTGGGCTCTGTCGGGCTCTACTGGGCTCTACTAGGCCCTGTCGGGCTCTGTCGGGCTCTGTAGGGCTCTGTCGGGCCCTGTCGGGCTCTGTCGGGCTCTGTCGGGCCCTGTCGGGCCCTGTCAGGCTCTGTTGGGGTCTGTCGGGCTCTGTCGGGCTCTGTCGGGCTCTACTGGGCTCTGTCGGGCTCTGTCGGGACCTGTCGGGCTCTGTCGGGCTCTGTCGGGCTCTACTGGGCTCTACTGTTCCCTGTCGGGCCCTGTCGGGCTCTGTCGGGCTCTGTCGGGCTCTGTCGGGCCCTGTCGGGCTCTGTTGCGCCCTGTCGGGCTCTGTCGGGCTCTGTCGGGCTCTGTCGGGCCCTGTCGGGCCCTGTCGGGCCCTGTCGGGCTCTGTCGGGCTCTAGTGGGCTCTGTTGGGCTCTGTCGGGCTCTGTCGGGCCCTGTCGGGCCCTGTCGGGCTCTGTCGGGTTCTGTCGGGCTTTGTCGGGCTCTGTCGGGCTCTGTCAGGCTCTGTCGGGCTCTACTGGGCTCTACTGTTCCCTGTCGGGCCCTGTCGGGCTCTCTCGGGCTCTCTCGGGCTCTGTCGGGCTCTGTCGGGCTCTACTGGGCCCTGTCGGGCTCTGTCGGGCTCTGTCGGGCTCTGTCGGGCTCTGTTGGGCTCTGTCGGGCTCTGTCGGGCTCTGTCGGGCCCTGTCGGGCCCTGTCGGGCTCTGTCGGGTTCTGTCGGGCTCTGTCGGGCTCTGTCGGGCCCTGTCGGGCTCTGTCGGGCTCTGTCGGGCCCTGTCGGGCCCTGTCGGGCTCTGTCGGGCTCTGTCGGGCTCTACTGGGCTCTGTCGGGCTCTGTCGGGGCCTGTCGGGCTCTGTCGGGCTCTGTCGGGCTCTGTCGGGCTCTACTGGGCTCTGTCGGGCTCTACCGGGCTCTACTAGGCCCTGTCGGGCTCTGTCGGGCTCTGTCGGGCTCTGTCGGGCCCTGTCGGGGTCTGTCGGGCTCTGTCGGGCTCTGTCGGGCTCTACTGGGCTCTGTCGGGCTCTGTCGGGGCCTGTCGGGCTCTGTCGGGCTCTGTCGGGCTCTGTCGGGCTCTGTCGGGCTCTACTGGGCTCTGTCGGGCTCTACTGGGCTCTACTAGGCCCTGTCGGGCTCTGTCGGGCTCTGTCGGGCCCTGTCGGGCTCTGTCGGGCTCTGTCGGGCCCTGTCGGCCCCTGTCAGGCTCTGTTGGGGTCTGTCGGGCTCTGTCGGGCTCTGTCGGGCTCTACTGGGCTCTGTCGGGCTCTGTCGGGCCCTGTCGGGCTCTGTCGGGCTCTGTCGGGCTCTGTCGGGCTCTACTGGGCTCTGTCGGGCTCTGTGGGGCCCTGTAGGGCCCTGTCGGGCTCTGCCGGGCTCTCGTGCGCCCTGTCGGGCCCTGTCGGGCTCTGTCGGGCTCTGTCGGGCTCTACTGGGCTCTGTCGGGCTCTGTCGGACTCTGTCGGGCTCTGTCGGGCCCTGTCGGGCTCTACTGGGCTCTGTCGGGCTCTGTCGGGTCCTGTCGGTCTCTGTCGGGCTCTGTCGGGCTCTGTCGGGCCCTGTCGGGCCCTGTCAGGCTCTGTCGGGCTCTGTCGGGCTCTGTCCGGCCCTGTCGGGCTCTGTCGGGCTCTGTCGGGCTCTGTCGGGCTCTGTCGGGCTCTACTGGGCTCTGTCGGGCTCTACTGGGCTCTGTCGGGCTCTGTCGGGCTCTGTCGGGCTCTACTGCGCCCTGTCGGGCCCTGTCGGGCTCTGTCGGGCTCTGTCGGGCTCTACTTGGCTCTGTCGGGCTCTGTCGGGCTCTGTCGGGCTCTGTCGGGCTCTGTCGAGCTCTACTGGGCTCTGTCGGGCTCTGTCGGGCCCTGTCGGGCTCTGTCGGGCCCTGTCGGGCTCTGTCGGGCTCTACTGGTCTCTGTCGGGCTCTGTCGGGCCCTGTCGGGCTCTGTCGGGCTCTGTCGGGATCTGTCGGGCTCTGTCGGGCTCTGTCGGGCTCTACTGGGCTCTGTCGGGCCCTGTCGTGCCCTGTCGGGCCCTGTCGGGCTCTGTCGGGCTCTGTCGGGCTCTGTCGGGCCCTGTCGGGCTCTGTCGGGCTCTACTGGGCACTGTCGGGCCCTGTCGGGCCCTGTCGGGCTCTGTCGGGCTCTGTCGGGCTCTACTGGGCTCTGTCGGGCTCTGTCGGGCCCTGTCGGGCTCTGTCGCGCCCTGTCGGACTCTGTCGGGCTCTGTCGGGCTCTGTCAGGCTCTACTGGGCCCTGTCGGGCTCTATCGGGCACTGTCGGGCTCTTTCGGGCCCTGTCGGGCTCTGTCGGGCCCTGTCGGGCCTTGTCGGGCCTTGTCGGGCCCTGTCGGGCCCTGTCGGGCTCTGTCGGGCTCTGTCGGGCCCTGTCAGGCTCTGTCGGGCTCTGTCGGGCTCTGTCGGGCTCTGTAGGGCTCTGTCGGGCCCTGTCGGGCTCTACTGGGCTCTGTCGGGCTCTGTCGGGCCCTGTCGGGCTCTGTCGGGCTCTGTCGGGCTCTGTCGGGCCCTACTGGGCTCTGTCGGGCTCTGTCGGGCCCTGTAGGGCCCTGTCGGGCTCTGTCGGGCTCTGTCGGGCTCTACTGCGCCCTGTCGGGCCCTGTCGGGCTCTGTCGGGCTCTGTCGGGCTCTACTGGGCTCTGTCGGGCTCTGTCGGGCTCTGTCGGGCTCTGTCGGGCCCTGTCGGGCTCTACTGGGCTCTGTCGGGCCCTGTCGGGCCCTGTCGGGCTCTGTCGGGCTCTACTGGGCTCTGTCGGGCTCTGTCGGGCTCTGTCGGGCCCTGTCGGGCTCTGTCGGGCTCTGTCGGGCTCTGTCGGGCTCTGTGGGGCTCTTTGGGGCTCTGTCGGGCCCTGTCGGGCCCTGTCGGGCTCTGTCGGGCTCTGTCGGGCTCTGTCGGGCCCTGTCGGGCTCTGTCGGGCTCTGTCGGGCCCTGTCGGGCTCTGTCGGGCTCTAGTGGGCTCTGTTGGGCTCTGTCGGGCTCTGTCGGGCCCTGTCGGGCTCTGTCGGGCTCTGTCGGGTTCTGTTGGGCTTTGTCGGGCTCTGGCGGGCTCTGTCAGGCTCTGTCGGGCTCTACTGGGCTCTACTGTTCCCTGTCGGGCCCTGTCGGGCTCTGTCGGGCTCTCTCGGGCTCTGTCGGGCTCTGTCGGGCTCTACTGGGCCCTGTCGGGCTCTGTCGGGCTCTGTCGGGCTCTGTCGGGCTCTGTCGGGCTCTACTGGGCTCTGTCGGGCCCTGTCGGGCCCTGTCGGGCTCTGTCGGGCTCTGTCGGGCTCTGTTGGTCTCTGTCGGGCTCTGTCGGGCTCTACTGGGCCCTGTCGGGCTCTGTCGGGCTCTGTCGGGCTCTGTCGGGCTCTACTGGGCCCTGTCGGGCCCTGTCGGGCTCTGTCGGGCTCTGTCGGGCTCTGTCGGGCTCAGCTGGTCTCTGTCGGGCTCTGTCGGGCTCTGTCGGGCTCTGTCGGGCTCTGTCGGGCTCTGTTGGTCTCTGTCGGGCTCTGTCGGGCTCTACTGGGCCCTGTCGGGCTCTGTCGGGCTCTGTCGGGCTCTGTCGGGCTCTACTGGGCCCTGTCGGGCCCTGTCGGGCTCTGTCGGGCTCTGTCGGGCTCTGTCGGGCTCAACTGGTCTCTGTCGGGCTCTGTCGGGCTCTGTCGGGCTCTGTCGGGCTCTGTCGGGCTCTACTGGGCCCTGTCGGGCTCTGTCGGGCTCTGTCGGGCCCTGTCGGGCCCTGTCGGGCTCTGTCGGGCTCTATCGGATTCTGTCGGGCTCTGTCGGGCTCTACTGGGCCCTGTCGGGCCCTCTCGGGCTCTGTCGGGCTCTGTCGGGCTCTGTCGGGCTCTGTCGGGCTCTACTGGGCCCTGTCGGGCCCTGTCGGGCCCTTTCGGGCTCTGTCGGGCTCTGTCGGGCCCTGTCGGGCTCTACTGGGCTCTGTCGGCCTCCGTCGGGTTCTGTCGGGCTCTGTCGGGCTCTGTCGGGCTCTACTGGGCTCTGTCGGGCCCTGTCGGGCCCTGTCGGGCTCTGTCGGGCTCTGTCGGGCCCTGTCGGGCCCTGTCGGGCTCTGTCGGGCTCTGTCGGGCTCTACTGGGCCCTGTCGGGCCCTGTCGGGCTCTGTCGGGCTCTGTCGGGCCCTGTCGGGCTCTGTCGGGCCCTGTCGGGCCCTGTCGGGCTCTGTCGGGCTCTGTCGGGCTCTACTGGGCCCTGTCGGGCTCTGACGGGCTCTGTCGGGCTCTGTCGGGCCCTGTCGGGCCCTGTCGGGCTCTGTCGGGCCCTGTCGAGCTCTGTCGGGCCCTGTCGGGCTCTATCGGGCTCTACTGGGCTCTGTCGGGCTCTGTTGGGCTCTGTCGGGCCCTGTCGGGCCCTGTCGGGCTCTACTGGGCTCTGTCGGGCTCTACTGGGCTCTGTCGGGTTCTGTTGGGCTCTGTCGGGCCCTGTCGGGCTCTGTCGGGCTCTACTGGGCTCTGTCGGGCTCTACTAGGCTCTGTCGGGCTCTGTCGGGCTCTATTGGGCCCTGTCGGGCTCTGTCGGGCCCTGTCGGGCCCTGTCGGGCTCTGTCGGGCTCTGTCGGGTTCTGTCGGGCTCTGTCGGGCTCTGTCGGGCTCTGTCGGGCTCTACTGGGCCCTGTCGGGTTCTGTCGGGCTCTGTCAGGCTCTGTCGGGCTCTACTGGGCCCTGTCGGGCCCTGTCGGGCTCTGTCGGGCTCTGTCGGGCTCTGTCGGGCCATGTCGGGCTCTGTCGGGCTCTGTCGGGCTCTGTCGGGCCCTGTCGGGCTCTGTCGGGCTCTACTGGGCCCTGTCGGGCCCTGTCGGGCCCTGTCGGGCTCTGTCGGGCTCTGTCGGGCTCTGTCGGGCCCTGTCGGTCTCTGTCGGGCTCTGTCGGGCTCTGTCGGGCTCTACTGGGCCCTGTCGGGCTCTGTCGGGCTCTGTCGGACTCTGTCGGGCTCTGACGGGTTCTGTCGGGCTCTGTCGGGCTCTGTCGGGCTCTACTGGGCCCTGTCGGGCCCTGTCGGGCCCTGTCGGGCTCTGTCGGGCTCTGTCGGGCCCTGTCGGGCTCTGTCGGGCTCTGTCGGGCTCTGTCGGGCTCTACTGGGCCCTGTCGGGCCCTGTCGGGCTCTGTCGGGCTCTGTCGGGCTCTGTCGGGCTCTACTGGGCTCTGTCGGGCCCTTTCGGGCCCTGTCGGGCTCTGTCGGGCCCTGTCGGGCCCTGTCGGGCCCTGTCGGGCTCTGTCGGGCTCTGTCGGGCTCTACTGGGCCCTGTCGGGCTCTGTCGGGCTCTGTCGGGCCCTGTCGGGCTCTGTCGGGCTCTGTCGGGCTCTGTCGGGCTCTACTGGGCCCTGTCGGGCCCTGTCGGGCTCTGTTGGGCTCTGTCGGGCTCTGTCGGGCTCTGCTGGGCTCTGTCGGGCCCTGTCGGGCCCTGTCGGGCTCTGTCAGGCCCTGTCGGGCCCTGTCGGGCCCTGTCGGGCTCTGTCGGGCTCTGTCGGGCTCTACTGGGCCCTGTCGGGCCCTGTCGGGCTCTGTCGGGCTCTGTCGGGCCCTGTCGGGCTCTGTCGGGCTCTGTCGGGGCCTGTCGGGCTCTGTCGGGCTCTGTCGGGCTCTGTCGGGCTCTGTCGGGCTCTACTGGGCCCTGTCGGGCTCTGTCAGGCTCTGTCGGGCCCTGTCGGGCTCTGTCGGGCTCTGTCGGGCTCTGTCGGGCTCTGTCGGGCTCTACTGGGCTCTGTCGGGCCCTGTCGGGCCCTGTCGGGCTCTGTCGGGCTCTGTCGGGCCCTGTCGGGCTCTGTCGGGCTCTGTCGGGCTCTACTGGGCCCTGTCGGGCTCTGTCGGGCTCTGTCGGGCTCTGTCGGGCTCTACTGGGCCCTGTCGGGCCCTGTCGGGCTCTGTCGGGCTCTGTCGGGTTCTGTCGGGCTCTACTGGGTTCTGTCGGGCCCTTTCGGGCCCTGTCGGGCTCTGTCGGGCCCTGTCGGGCCCTGTCGGGCCCTGTCGGGCTCTGTCGGGCTCTGTCGGGCTCTACTGGGCCCTGTCGGGCCCTGTCGGGCTCTGTCGGGCTCTGTCGGGCCCTGTCGGGCTCTGTCGGGCTCTGTTGGGCTCTGTCGGGCTCTACTGGGCCCTGTCGGGCCCTGTCGGGCTCTGTCGGGCTCTGTCGGGCTCTACTGGGCTCTGTCGGGCCCTGTCGGGCCCTGTCGGGCTCTGTCGGGCCCTGTCGGGCCCTGTCGGGCCCTGTCGGGCTCTTTCGGGCTCTGTCGGGCTCTACTGGGCCCTGTCGGGCCCTGTCGGGCTCTGTCGGGCTCTGTCGGGCCCTGTCGGGCTCTGTCGGGCTCTGTCGGGCCCTCTCGGGCTCTGTTGGGCTCTGTCGGGGCCTGTCGGGCTCTGTCGGGCTCTGTCGGGCTCTGTCGGGCTCTACTGGGCCCTGTCGGGCTCTGTCAGGCTCTGTCGGGCCCTGTCGGGCTCTGTCGGGCTCTGTCGGGCTCTGTCGGGCCCTGTCGGGCTCTGTCGGGCTCTACTGGGCTCTACTGGGCCCTGTCGGGCTCTGTCGGGCTCTGTCGGGCTCTGTCGGGCTCTGTCGGGCTCTACTGGGCTCTGTCGGGCCCTGTCGGGCCCTGTCGGGCTCTGTCGGGCTCTGTCGGGCTCTGTCGGGCTCTACTGGGCCCTGTCGGGCTCTGTCGGGCTCTGTCGGGCTCTGTCGGGCTCTACTGGGCTCTGTCGGGCCCTGTCGGGCTCTGTCGGGCTCTGTCGGGCTCTGTCGGGCTCAACTGGGCCCTGTCGGGCTCTGTCGGACTCTGTCGGGCTCTGTCGGGCTCTGTCGGGCTCTACTGGGCCCTGTCGGGCTCTGTCGGGCTCTGTCGGGCCCTGTCGGGCCCTGTCGGGCTCTGTCGGGCTCTATCGGGTTCTGTCGCGCTCTGTCGGGCTCTACTGGGCCCTGTCGGGCCCTCTCGGGCTCTGTCGGGCTCTGTCGGGCTCTGTCGGGCTCTACTGGGCCCTGTCGGGCCCTGTCGGGCCCTTTCGGGCTCTGTCGGGCTCTGTCGGGCCCTGTCGGGCTCTACTGGGCTCTGTCGGCCTCTGTCGGGTTCTGTCGGGCTCTGTCGGGCTCTGTCGGGCTCTGTCGGGCTCTACTGGGCTCTGTCGGGCCCTGTCGGGCCCTGTCGGGCTCTGTCGGGCTCTGTCGGGCCCTGTCGGGCCCTGTCGGGCTCTGTCGGGCTCTGTCGGGCTCTACTGGGCCCTGTCGGGCCCTGTCGGGCTCTGTCGGGCTCTGTCGGGCTCTGTCGGGCCCTGTCGGGCTCTGTCGGGCCCTGTCGGGCCCTGTCGGGCTCTGTCGGGCTCTGTCGGGCTCTACTGGGCCCTGTCGGGCTCTGTCGGGCCCTGTCGGGCCCTGTCGGGCTCTGTCGGGCCCTGTCGGGCTCTGTCGGGCCCTGTCGGGCTCTATCGGGCTCTACTGGGCTCTGTCGGGCTCTGTTGGGCTCTGTCGGGCCCTGTCGGGCCCTGTCGGGCTCTACTGGGCTCTGTCGGGCTCTACTGGGCTCTGTCGGGTTCTGTTGGGCTCTGTCGGGCCCTGTCGGGCTCTGTCGGGCTCTACTGGGCTCTGTCGGGCTCTACTAGGCTCTGTCGGGCTCTGTCGGGCTCTACTGGGCCCTGTCGGGCTCTGTCGGGCCCTGTCGGGCCCTGTCGGGCTCTGTCGGGCTCTGTCGGGTTCTGTCGGGCTCTGTCGGGCTCTGTCGGGCTCTGTCGGGCTCTACTGGGCCCTGTCGGGTTCTGTCGGGCTCTGTCAGGCTCTGTCGGGCTCTACTGGGCCCTGTCGGGCCCTGTCGGGCTCTGTCGGGCTCTGTCGGGCTCTGTCGGGCCATGTCGGGCTCTGTCGGGCTCTGTCGGGCCCTGTCGGGCTCTGTCGGGCTCTGTCGGGCTCTGTCGGGCCCTGTCGGGCCCTGTCGGGCTCTGTCGGGCTCTGTCGGGCTCTGTCGGGCCCTGTCGGTCTCTGTCGGGCTCTGTCGGGCTCTGTCGGGCTCTACTGGGCCCTGTCGGGCTCTGTCGGGCTCTGTCGGACTCTGTCGGGCTCTGACGGGTTCTGTCGGGCTCTGTTGGGCTCTGTCGGGCTCTACTGGGCCCTGTCGGGCCCTGTCGGGCTCTGTCGGGCTCTGTCGGGCCCTGTCGGGCTCTGTCGGGCTCTGTCGGGCTCTACTGGGCCCTGTCGGGCCCTGTCGGGCTCTGTCGGGCTCTGTCGGGCTCTGTCGGGCTCTACTGGGCTCTGTCGGGCCCTTTCGGGCCCTGTCGGGCTCTGTCGGGCCCTGTCGGGCCCTGTCGGGCCCTGTCGGGCTCTGTCGGGCTCTGTCGGGCTCTACTGGGCCCTGTCGGGCCCTGTCGGGCTCTGTCGGGCTCTGTCGGGCCCTGTCGGGCTCTGTCGGGCTCTGTCGGGCTCTGTCGGGCTCTACTGGGCCCTGTCGGGCCCTGTCGGGCTCTGTTGGGCTCTGTCGGGCTCTGTCGGGCTCTGCTGGGCTCTGTCGGGCCCTGTCGGGCCCTGTCGGGCTCTGTCGGGCCCTGTCGGGCCCTGTCGGGCCCTGTCGGGCTCTGTCGGGCTCTGTCGGGCTCTACTGGGCCCTGTCGGGCCCTGTCGGGCTCTGTCGGGCTCTGTCGGGCCCTGTCGGGCTCTGTCGGGCTCTGTCGGGGCCTGTCGGGCTCTGTCGGGCTCTGTCGGGCTCTGTCGGGCTCTGTCGGGCTCTACTGGGCCCTGTCGGGCTCTGTCAGGCTCTGTCGGGCCCTGTCGGGCTCTGTCGGGCTCTGTCGGGCTCTGTCGGGCTCTGTCGGGCTCTACTGGGCTCTGTCGGGCACTGTCGGGCCCTGTCGGGCTCTGTCGGGCTCTGTCGGGCCCTGTCGGGCTCTGTCGGGCTCTGTCGGGCTCTACTGGGCCCTGTCGGGCTCTGTCGGGCTCTGTCGGGCTCTGTCGGGCTCTCCTGGGCCCTGTCGGGCTCTGTCGGGCTCTGTCGGGCCCTGTCGGGCCCTGTCGGGCTCTGTCGGGCTCTGTCGGGTTCTGTCGGGCTCTGTTGGGCTCTACTGGGCCCTGTCGGGCCCTCTCGGGCTCTGTCGGGCTCTGTCGGGCTCTGTCGGGCTCTGTCGGGCTCTACTGGGCCCTGTCGGGCCCTATCGGGCCCTGTCGGGCTCTGTCGGGCTCTGTCGGGCCCTGTCGGGCTCTACTGGGCTCTGTCGGCCTCTGTCGGGTTCTGTCGGGCTCTGTCGGGCTCTGTCGGGCTCTGTCGGGCTCTACTGGGCTCTGTCGGGCCCTGTCGGGCCCTGTCGGGCTCTGTCGGGCTCTGTCGGGCCCTGTCGGGCCCTGTCGGGCTCTGTCGGGCTCTGTCGGGCTCTACTGGGCCCTGTCGGGCCCTGTCAGGCCCTGTCGGGCTCTGTCGGGCTCTGTCGGGCTCTTTCGGGCCCTGTCGGGCTCTGTCGGGCCCTGTCGGGCGCTGTCGGGCTCTGTCGGGCTCTGTCGGGCTCTACTGGGCCCTGTCGGGCTCTGTCGGGCTCTGTCGGGCTCTGTCGGGCCCTGTCGGGCCCTGTCGGGCTCTGTCGGGCCCTGTCGGGCTCTGTCGGGCCCTGTCGGGCTCTGTCGGGCTCTACTGGGCTCTGTCTGGCTCTGTCGGGCCCTGTCGGGCCCTGTCGGGCTCTGTCGGGCTCTGTTGGGCTCTGTCGGGCTCTACTGGGCCCTGTCGGGCCCTGTCGGGCCCTGTCGGGCTCTGTCGGTCTCTGTCGGGATCTGTCGGGCTCTACTGGGCTCTGTCGGGCTCTGTCGGGTTCTGTCGGGCTCTGTCGGGCTCTGTCGGGCTCTACTGGGCTCTACTGGGCTCTGTCGGGCTCTGTCGGGCTCTACTGGGCTCTGTCGGGCTCTGTCGGGTTCTGTCGGGCTCTGTCGGGCTCTGTCGGGCTCTACTGGGCTCTGTCGGGCTCTGTCGGGCTCTACTGGGCTCTGTCGGGATCTGTCAGGCTCTGTCGGGCTCTGTCGGGCTCTACTGGGCCCTGTCGGGCTCTGTCGGGCTCTGTCGGGCTCTGTCGGGCTCTACTGGGCTCTGTCGGGCTCTGTCGGGCTCTGTCGGGCTCTACTGGGCCCTGTCGGGCTCTGTCGGGCTCTGTCGGGCCCTGTCAGGCCCTGTCGGGCTCTGTCGGGCTCTGTCGGGCTCTGTCGGGCTCTACTGGGCCCTGTCGGGCCCTGTCGGGCTCTGTCGGGCTCTGTCGGGCCCTGTCGGGCTCTGTCGGGCTCTGTCGGGCTCTACTGGGCCCTGTCGGGCCCTGTCGGGCCCTGTCGGGCTCTGTCAGGCTCTGTCGGGCTCTACTGGGCTCTGTCGGGCTCTGTCGGGTTCTGTCGGGCTCTGTCGGTCTCTGTCGGGCTCTGTCGGGCTCTGTCGGGCTCTACTGGGCTCTGTCGGGCTCTGTCGGGCCCTGTCGGGCTCTGTTTGGCTCTGTCGGGCTCTACTGGGTTCTACTGTTCCCTGTTGGGCCCTGTCGGGCCCTGTCGGGCCCTGTCGGGCTCTGTCGGGCTCTGTCGTTCTCTACTGGGCCCTGTCGGGCTCTGTCGGGCTCTGTCGGGCTCTGTCGGGCCCTGTCGGGCCCTGTCGGGCTCTGTCGGGCTCTCTCGGGCTCTACTGGTCTCTGTCGGGCTCTGTCTGGCTCTACTGGGCCCTGTCGGGCCCTGTCGGGCTCTGTCGGGCTCTGTCGGGCCCTGTCGGGCTCTGTCGGGCTCTGTCGGGCTCTGTCGGGCTTTACTGGGCCCTGTCGGGCCCTGTCGGGCTCTGTTGGGCACTGTCGGGCCCTGTCGGGACCTGTCGGGCCCTGTCGGGCTCTTTCGGGCTCTGTCGGGCCCTGTCGGGCCCTGTCGGGCTCTGTGTGGCCCTGTCGGGCCCTGTCAGGCTCTGTCGGGCTCTGTCGGGCTCTGTCGGGCTCTGTCGGGCCCTGTCGGGCTCTGTCGGGCTCTGTCGGGCTCTGTCGGGCTCTACTGGGCCCTGTCGGGCTCTGTCGGGCCCTGTCGGGCTCTGTCGGGCTCTGTCGGGCCCTGTCGGGCTCTGTCGGGCTCTGTCGGGCTCTGTCGGGCTCTACTGGGCTCTGTCGGGCTCTATCGTGCTCTGTCGGGCCCTGTCGGCCTCTGTCGGGCCCTGTCGGGCTCTGTCGGGCTCTGTCGGGCTCTGTCGGGCTCTGTCGGGCTCTGTCGGGCTCTACTGCGCTAAACTGGGCTCTGTCGGGCCCTGTCGGGCCCTGTCGGGCTCTGTCGGGCTCTGTCGGGCTCTACTGGGATCTGTCGGGCTCTGTCGGGTTCTACTGGGCTAAACTGGGCTCTGTCGGGCCCTGTCGGGCCCTGTCGGGCTCTGTCGGGCTCTGTCGGGCTCTGTCGGGCTCTGACGGGCTCTACTGGGCTCTGTCGGGCCCTGTCGGGCTCTGTCGGGCTCTGTCGGGCTCTGTCGTTCTCTACTGGGCCCTGTCGGGCTCTGTCGGGCTCTGTCGGGCTCTGACGGGCTCTACTGGGCTCTGTCGGGCCCTGTCGGGCTCTGTCGGGCTCTGTCGGGCCCTGTCGGGCCCTGTCGGGCCCTGTCGGGCCCTGTCGGGCTCTGTTGGGCCCTGTCGGGCCCTGTCAGGCTCTGTCGGGCCCTGTCGGGCCCTGTCGGGCTCTGTCGGGCTCTGTCGGGCTCTGTCGGGCCCTGTCGGGCTCTGTCGGGCTCTGTCGGGCTCTGTCGGGCTCTACTGGGCTCTGTCGGGCTCTGTCGGGCTCTGTCGGGCTCTACTGGGCTCTACTGGGCTCTGTCGGGCTCTGTCTGGCCCTGTCGAGCTCTGTCGGGCTCTGTCGGGCTCTGTCGGGCTCTACTGGGCCCTGTCGGGCCCTGTCGGGCCCTGTCGGGCTCTGTCGGGCTCTGTCGGGCTCTGTCGGGCCCTGTCGGTCTCTGTCGGGCTCTGTCGGGCTCTGTCGGGCTCTACTGGGCCCTGTCGGGCTCTGTCGGGCTCTGTCGGACTCTGTCGGTCTCTGACGGGTTCTGTCGGGCTCTACTGGGCTCTGTCGGGCTCTGTTGGGCTCTGTCGGGCCCTGTCGGGCCCTGTCGGGCTCTACTGGGCTCTGTCGGGCTCTACTGGGCTCTGTCGGGTTCTGTTGGGCTCTGTCGGGCCCTGTCGGGCTCTGTCGGGCTCTACTGGGCTCTGTCGGGCTCTACTAGGCTCTGTCGGGCTCTGTCGGGCTCTACTGGGCCCTGTCGGGCTCTGTCGGGCCCTGTCGGGCCCTGTCGGGCTCTGTCGGGCTCTGTCGGGTTCTGTCGGGCTCTGTCGGGCTCTGTCGGGCTCTGTCGGGCTCTACTGGGCCCTGTCGGGTTCTGTCGGGCTCTGTCAGGCTCTGTCGGGCTCTACTGGGCCCTGTCGGGCCCTGTCGGGCTCTGTCGGGCTCTGTCGGGCTCTGTCGGGCCATGTCGGGCTCTGTCGGGCTCTGTCGGGCTCTGTCGGGCCCTGTCGGGCTCTGTCGGGCTCTACTGGGCCCTGTCGGGCCCTGTCGGGCTCTGTCGGGCTCTGTCGGGCTCTGTCGGGCCCTGTCGGTCTCTGTCGGGCTCTGTCGGGCTCTGTCGGGCTCTACTGGGCCCTGTCGGGCTCTGTCGGGCTCTGTCGGACTCTGTCGGGCTCTGACGGGTTCTGTCGGGCTCTGTCGGGCTCTGTCGGGCTCTACTGGGACCTGTCGGGCCCTGTCGGGCCCTGTCGGGCTCTGTCGGGCTCTGTCGGGCCCTGTCGGGCTCTGTCGGGCTCTGTCGGGCTCTGTCGGGCTCTACTGGGCCCTGTCGGGCCCTGTCGGGCTCTGTCGGGCTCTGTCGGGCTCTGTCGGGCTCTACTGGGCTCTGTCGGGCCCTGTCGGGCCCTGTCGGGCTCTGTCGGGCCCTGTTGGGCCCTGTCGGGCCCTGTCGGGCTCTGTCGGGCTCTGTCGGGCTCTACTGGGCCCTGTCGGGCCCTGTCGGGCTCTGTCGGGCTCTGTCGGGCCCTGTCGGGCTCTGTCGGGCTCTGTCGGGCTCTGTCGGGCTCTACTGGGCCCTGTCGGGCCCTGTCGGGCTCTGTCGGGCTCTGTCGGGCTCTGTCGGTCTCTGCTGGGCTCTGTCGGGACCTGTCGGGCCCTGTCGGGCTCTGTCGGGCCCTGTCGGGCCCTGTCGGGCCCTGTCGGGCTCTGTCGGGCTCTGTCGGGCTGTACTGGGCCCTGTCGGGCCCTGTCGGGCTCTGTCGGGCTCTGTCGGGCTCTGTCGGGCTCTGTCGGGCTCTGTCGGGGCCTGTCGGGCTCTGTCGGGCTCTGTCGGGCTCTGTCGGGCTCTGTCGGGCTCTACTGGGCCCTGTCGGGCTCTGTCAGGCTCTGTCGGGCTCTGTCGGGCTCTGTCGGGCCCTGTCGGGCTCTACTGGGCTCTGTCGGCCTCTGTCGGGTTCTGTCGGGCTCTGTCGGGCTCTGTCGGGCTCTGTCGGGCTCTACTGGGCTCTGTCGGGCCCTGTCGGGCCCTGTCGGGCCCTGTCGGGCTCTGTCGGGCCCTGTCGGGCTCTGTCGGGCTCTGTCGGGCTCTGTCGGGCTCTACTGGGCTCTGTCGGGCTCTATCGTGCTCTGTCGGGCCCTGTCGGCCTCTGTCGGGCCCTGTCGGGCTCTGTCGGGCTCTGTCGGGCTCTGTCGGGCTCTGTCGGGCTCTGTCGGGCTCTACTGCGCTAAACTGGGCTCTGTCGGGCCCTGTCGGGCCCTGTCGGGCTCTGTCGGGCTCTGTCGGGCTCTACTGGGATCTGTCGGGCTCTGTCGGGTTCTACTGGGCTAAACTGGGCTCTGTCGGGCCCTGTCGGGCCCTGTCGGGCTCTGTCGGGCTCTGTCGGGCTCTGTCGGGCTCTGACGGGCTCTACTGGGCTCTGTCGGGCTCTGTTGGGCTCTGTCGGGCTCTGTCGGGCTCTGTCGGGCTCTACTGGGCCCTGTCGGGCTCTGTCGGGCCCTGTCGGGCTCTGTCGGGCTCTACTGGGCTCTGTCGGGCTCTGTTGGGCTCTGTCGGGCTCTGTCGGGCTCTGTCGGGCCCTGTCGGGCTCTGTCGGGCTCTGTCGGGCCCTGTCGGGCTCTTTCGGGCCCTGTCGGGCCCTGTCGGGCTCTGTCGGACTCTGTCGGGCCCTGTCGGGCTCTCTCGGGCTCTGTCGGGCTCTGTCGGGCTCTGTCGGGCTCTACTGGGCCCTGTCGGGCTCTGTCGGGCTCTGTCGGGCTCTGTCGGGCCCTGTCGGGCTCTGTCGGGCTCTACTGGGCCCTGTCGGCTCCTGGCGGGCTCTGTCGGGCTCTGTCGGGCTCTACTGGGCCCTGTCGGGCTCTGTCGGGCTCTGTCGGGCCCTGTCGGGCTCTGTCGGGCTCTGTCAGGCCCTGTCGGGCTCTGTCGGGCTCTGTCGGGCTCTGTCGGGCTCTACTGGGCCCTGTCGGGCTCTGTCGGGCTCTGTCGGGCTCTACTGGGCTCTACTGGGCCCTGTCGGGCTCTGTCGGGCTCTGTCGGGCTCTGTCGGGCTCTGTCGGGCTCTACTGGGCTCTGTCGGGACCTGTCGGGCCCTGTCGGGCTCTGTCGGGCTCTGTCGGGCCCTGTCGGGCTCTGTCGGGCTCTGTCGGGCTCTGTCGGGCTGTACTGGGCCCTGTCGGGCTCTGTCGGGCTCTGTCGGGCTCTGTCGTGCTCTGTCGGGCTCTACTGGGCCCTGTCGGGCTCTGTCGGGCTCTGTCGGGCTCTGTCGGGCTCTACTGGGCTCTGTCGGGCTCTGTCGGGCTCTACTGGGCCCTGTCGGGCCCTGTCGGGCCCTGTCGGTCCCTGTCGGGCTCTGTCGGGTTCTGTCGGGCTCTGTCGGGCTCTGTCGGGCTCTGTCGGGCTCTACTGGGCCCTGTCGGGCCTCTCGGGCTCTGTCGGGCTCTGTCGTGCTCTGTCGGGCTCTGTCGGGCTCTACTGGGCCTTGTCGGGCCCTGTCGGGCCCTGTCGGGCTCTGTCGGGCTCTGTCGGGCTCTGTCGGGCTCTACTGGGCTCTGTCGGCCTCTGTCGGGTTCTGTCGGGCTCTGTCGGGCTCTGTCGGGCTCTGTCGGGCTCTACTGGGCTCTGTCGGGCCCTGTCGGGCCCTGTCGGGCTCTGTCGGGCTCTGTCGGGCCCTGTCGGGCCCTGTCAGGCTCTGTCGGGCTCTGTCGGGCTCTACTGGGCCCTGTCGGGCCCTGTCGGGCTCTGTCGGGCCCTGTCGGGCCCTGTCGGGCCCTGTCGGGCTCTGTCGGGCCCTGTCGGGCTCTGTCGGGCTCTGTCGGGTTCTGTCGGGCTCTGTCGGGCCCTGTCGGGCTCTGTCGGGCCCTGTCGGGCTCTGTCGGGCCGTGTCGGGCTCTCTCGGGCTCTGTCGGGCCCTGTCGGGCCCTGTCGGGCCCTGTCGGGCTCTGTCGGGCTCTGTCGGGCCCTGTCGGGCTCTCTCGGGCTCTGTCGGGCTCTGTCGGGCTCTGTCGGGCTCTACTGGGCCCTGTCGGGCTCTGTCGGGCTCTGTCGGGCTCTGTCGGGCTCTGTCGGGCCCTGTCGGGCTCTGTCGGGCTCTACTGGGCCCTGTCGGGCCCTCTCGGGCTCTGTCGGGCTCTGTCGGGCTCTGTCGGGCCCTGTCGGGCTCTGTCGGGCTCTGTCGGGCTCTACTGGGCCCTGTCGGGCTCTGTCGGGCTCTGTCGGGCCCTGTCGGGCTCTGTCGGGCTCTGTCGGGCTCTACTGGGCCCTGTCGGGTTCTGTCGGGCTCTGTCGGGCTCTGTCGGGCTCTACTGGGCCCTGTCGGGCCCTGTCGGTCTCTGTCGGGCTCTGTCGGGCTCTGTCGGGCCATGTCGGGCTCTGTCGGGCTCTGTCGGGCTCTGTCGGGCCCTGTCGGGCTCTGTCGGGCTCTACTGGGCCCTGTCGGGCCCTGACGGGCTCTGTCGGGCTCTGTCGGGCTCTGTCGGGCTCTGTCGGGCTCTGTCGGGCCCTGTCGGGCTCTGTCGGGCTCTACTAGGCCCTGTCGGGCCCTGTCGGGCTCTGTCGGGCTCTGTCGGGCTCTGTCGGGCCCTGTCGGTCTCTGTCGGGCTCTGTCGGGCTCTGTCGGGCTCTACTGGGCCCTGTCGGGCTCTGTCGGGCTCTGTCGGACTCTGTCGGGCTCTGACGGGTTCTGTCGGGCTCTGTCGGGCTCTGTCGGGCTCTACTGGGACCTGTCGGGCCCTGTCGGGCCCTGTCGGGCTCTGTCGGGCTCTGTCGGGCCCTGTCGGGCTCTGTCGGGCTCTGTCGGGCTCTGTCGGGCTCTACTGGGCCCTGTCGGGCCCTGTCGGGCTCTGTCGGGCTCTGTCGGGCTCTGTCGGGCTCTACTGGGCTCTGTCGGGCCCTGTCGGGCCCTGTCGGGCTCTGTCGGGCCCTGTTGGGCCCTGTCGGGCCCTGTCGGGCTCTGTCGGGCTCTGTCGGGCTCTACTGGGCCCTGTCGGGCCCTGTCGGGCTCTGTCGGGCTCTGTCGGGCCCTGTCGGGCTCTGTCGGGCTCTGTCGGGCTCTGTCGGGCTCTACTGGGCCCTGTCGGGCCCTGTCGGGCTCTGTCGGGCTCTGTCGGGCTCTGTCGGTCTCTGCTGGGCTCTGTCGGGACCTGTCGGGCCCTGTCGGGCTCTGTCGGGCCCTGTCGGGCCCTGTCGGGCCCTGTCGGGCTCTGTCGGGCTCTGTCGGGCTCTACTGGGCCCTGTCGGGCCCTGTCGGGCTCTGTCGGGCTCTGTCGGGCCCTGTCGGGCTCTGTCGGGCTCTGTCGGGGCCTGTCGGGCTCTGTCGGGCTCTGTCGGGCTCTGTCGGGCTCTGTCGGGCTCTACTGGGCCCTGTCGGGCTCTGTCAGGCTCTGTCGGGCTCTGTCGGGCTCTGTCGGGCCCTGTCGGGCTCTACTGGGCTCTGTCGGCCTCTGTCGGGTTCTGTCGGGCTCGGTCGGGCTCTGTCGGGCTCTGTCGGGCTCTACTGGGCTCTGTCGGGCCCTGTCGGGCCCTGTCGGGCTCTGTCGGGCTCTGTCGGGCCCTGTCGGGCCCTGTCGGGCTCTGTCGGGCCCTGTCGGGCTCTGTCGGGCTCTGTCGGGCTCTGTCGGGCTCTACTGGGCTCTGTCGGGCTCTATCGTGCTCTGTCGGGCCCTGTCGGCCTCTGTCGGGCCCTGTCGGGCTCTGTCGGGCTCTGTCGGGCTCTGTCGGGCTCTGTCGGGCTCTGTCGGGCTCTACTGCGCTAAACTGGGCTCTGTCGGGCCCTGTCGGGCCCTGTCGGGCTCTGTCGGGCTCTGTCGGGCTCTACTGGGATCTGTCGGGCTCTGTCGGGTTCTACTGGGCTAAACTGGGCTCTGTCGGGCCCTGTCGGGCCCTGTCGGGCTCTGTCGGGCTCTGTCGGGCTCTGTCGGGCTCTGACGGGCTCTACTGGGCTCTGTCGGGCTCTGTTGGGCTCTGTCGGGCTCTGTCGGGCTCTGTCGGGCTCTACTGGGCCCTGTCGGGCTCTGTCGGGCCCTGTCGGGCTCTGTCGGGCTCTACTGGGCTCTGTCGGGCTCTGTTGGGCTCTGTCGGGCTCTGTCGGGCTCTGTCGGGCTCTGTCGGGCCCTGTCGGGCTCTGTCGGGCTCTGTCGGGCCCTGTCGGGCTCTTTCGGGCCCTGTCGGGCCCTGTCGGGCTCTGTCGGACTCTGTCGGGCCCTGTCGGGCTCTCTCGGGCTCTGTCGGGCTCTGTCGGGCTCTGTCGGGCTCTACTGGGCCCTGTCGGGCTCTGTCGGGCTCTGTCGGGCTCTGTCGGGCCCTGTCGGGCTCTGTCGGGCTCTACTGGGCCCTGTCGGCTCCTGGCGGGCTCTGTCGGGCTCTGTCGGGCTCTACTGGGCCCTGTCGGGCTCTGTCGGGCTCTGTCGGGCCCTGTCGGGCTCTGTCGGGCTCTGTCAGGCCCTGTCGGGCTCTGTCGGGCTCTGTCGGGCTCTGTCGGGCTCTACTGGGCCCTGTCGGGCTCTGTCGGGCTCTGTCGGGCTCTACTGGGCTCTACTGGGCCCTGTCGGGCTCTGTCGGGCTCTGTCGGGCTCTGTCGGGCTCTGTCGGGCTCTACTGGGCTCTGTCGGGACCTGTCGGGCCCTGTCGGGCTCTGTCGGGCTCTGTCGGGCCCTGTCGGGCTCTGTCGGGCTCTGTCGGGCTCTGTCGGGCTGTACTGGGCCCTGTCGGGCTCTGTCGGGCTCTGTCGGGCTCTGTCGTGCTCTGTCGGGCTCTACTGGGCCCTGTCGGGCTCTGTCGGGCTCTGTCGGGCTCTGTCGGGCTCTACTGGGCTCTGTCGGGCTCTGTCGGGCTCTACTGGGCCCTGTCGGGCCCTGTCGGGCCCTGTCGGTCCCTGTCGGGCTCTGTCGGGTTCTGTCGGGCTCTGTCGGGCTCTATCGGGCTCTGTCGGGCTCTACTGGGCCCTGTCGGGCCTCTCGGGCTCTGTCGGGCTCTGTCGTGCTCTGTCGGGCTCTGTCGGGCTCTACTGGGCCCTGTCGGGCCCTGTCGGGCCCTGTCGGGCTCTGTCGGGCTCTGTCGGGCTCTGTCGGGCTCTACTGGGCTCTGTCGGCCTCTGTCGGGTTCTGTCGGGCTCTGTCGGGCTCTGTCGGGCTCTGTCGGGCTCTACTGGGCTCTGTCGGGCCCTGTCGGGCCCTGTCGGGCTCTGTCGGGCTCTGTCGGGCCCTGTCGGGCCCTGTCAGGCTCTGTCGGGCTCTGTCGGGCTCTACTGGGCCCTGTCGGGCCCTGTCGGGCTCTGTCGGGCCCTGTCGGGCCCTGTCGGGCCCTGTCGGGCTCTGTCGGGCCCTGTCGGGCTCTGTCGGGCTCTGTCGGGTTCTGTCGGGCTCTGTCGGGCCCTGTCGGGCTCTGTCGGGCCCTGTCGGGCTCTGTCGGGCCCTGTCGGGCTCTCTCGGGCTCTGTCGGGCCCTGTCGGGCCCTGTCGGGCCCTGTCGGGCTCTGTCGGGCTCTGTCGGGCCCTGTCGGGCTCTCTCGGGCTCTGTCGGGCTCTGTCGGGCTCTGTCGGGCTCTACTGGGCCCTGTCGGGCTCTGTCGGGCTCTGTCGGGCTCTGTCGGGCCCTGTCGGGCTCTGTCGGGCTCTACTGGGCCCTGTCGGGCCCTCTCGGGCTCTGTCGGGCTCTGTCGGGCTCTGTCGGGCCCTGTCGGGCTCTGTCGGGCTCTGTCGGGCTCTACTGGGCCCTGTCGGGCTCTGTCGGGCTCTGTCGGGCCCTGTCGGGCTCTGTCGGGCTCTGTCGGGCTCTACTGGGCCCTGTCGGGTTCTGTCGGGCTCTGTCGGGCTCTGTCGGGCTCTACTGGGCCCTGTCGGGTCCTGTCGGTCTCTGTCGGGCTCTGTCGGGCTCTGTCGGGCCATGTCGGGCTCTGTCGGGCTCTGTCGGGCTCTGTCGGGCCCTGTCGGGCTCTGTCGGGCTCTACTGGGCCCTGTCGGGCCCTGACGGGCTCTGTCGGGCTCTGTCGGGCTCTGTCGGGCCCTGTCGGTCTCTGTCGGGCTCTGTCGGGCTCTGTCGGGCTCTACTGGGCCCTGTCGGGCTCTGTCGGGCTATGTCGGACTCTGTCGGGCTCTGACGGGTTCTGTCGGGCTCTGTCGGACTCTGTCGGGCTCTACTGGGCCATGTCGGGCTCTGTCGGACTCTGTCGGGCCCTGTCGGGCTCTGTCGGGCTCTGTCGGGCTCTGTCGGGCTCTACTGGGCCCTGTCGGGCCCTGTCGGGCTCTGTCGGGCTCTGTCGGGCTCTGTCGGGCCCTGTCGGGCTCTGTCGGGCTCTGTCGGGCTCTGTCGGGCTCTACTGGGCCCTGTCGGGCTCTGTCGGGCTCTGTCGGACTCTGTCGGGCTCTGACGGGTTCTGTCGGGCTCTGTCGGGCTCTGTCGGGCTCTACTGGGACCTGTCGGGCCCTGTCGGGCCCTGTCGGGCTCTGTCGGGCTCTGTCGGGCCCTGTCGGGCTCTGTCGGGCTCTGTCGGGCTCTGTCGGGCTCTACTGGGCCCTGTCGGGCCCTGTCGGGCTCTGTCGGGCTCTGTCGGGCTCTGTCGGGCTCTACTGGGCTCTGTCGGGCCCTGTCGGGCCCTGTCGGGCTCTGTCGGGCCCTGTTGGGCCCTGTCGGGCCCTGTCGGGCTCTGTCGGGCTCTGTCGGGCTCTACTGGGCCCTGTCGGGCCCTGTCGGGCTCTGTCGGGCTCTGTCGGGCCCTGTCGGGCTCTGTCGGGCTCTGTCGGGCTCTGTCGGGCTCTACTGGGCCCTGTCGGGCCCTGTCGGGCTCTGTCGGGCTCTGTCGGGCTCTGTCGGTCTCTGCTGGGCTCTGTCGGGACCTGTCGGGCCCTGTCGGGCTCTGTCGGGCCCTGTCGGGCCCTGTCGGGCCCTGTCGGGCTCTGTCGGGCTCTGTCGGGCTCTACTGGGCCCTGTCGGGCCCTGTCGGGCTCTGTCGGGCTCTGTCGGGCCCTGTCGGGCTCTGTCGGGCTCTGTCGGGGCCTGTCGGGCTCTGTCGGGCTCTGTCGGGCTCTGTCGGGCTCTGTCGGGCTCTACTGGGCCCTGTCGGGCTCTGTCAGGCTCTGTCGGGCTCTGTCGGGCTCTGTCGGGCCCTGTCGGGCTCTACTGGTCTCTGTCGGCCTCTGTCGGGTTCTGTCGGGCTCTGTCGGGCTCTGTCGGGCTCTGTCGGGCTCTACTGGGCTCTGTCGGGCCCTGTCGGGCCCTGTCGGGCTCTGTCGGGCTCTGTCGGGCCCTGTCGGGCCCTGTCGGGCTCTGTCGGGCTCTGTCGGGCTCTACTGGGCCCTGTCGGGCCCTGTCAGGCCCTGTCGGGCTCTGTCGGGCTCTGTCGGGCTCTTTCGGGCCCTGTCGGGCTCTGTCGGGCCCTGTCGGGCCCTGTCGGGCTCTGTCGGGCTCTGTCGGGCTCTACTGGGCCCTGTCGGGCTCTGTCGGGCTCTGTCGGGCCCTGTCGGGCCCTGTCGGGCTCTGTCGGGCCCTGTCGGGCTCTGTCGGGCTCTACTGGGCTCTGTCGGGCTCTGTTGGGCTCTGTCGGGCTCTGTCGGGCTCTGTCGGGCTCTACTGGGCCCTGTCGGGCTCTGTCGGGCTCTGTCGGGCTCTGTCGGGCCCTGTCGGGCTCTGTCGGGCTCTACTGGGCTCTGTCGGGCTCTGTTGGGCTCTGTCGGGCTCTGTCGGGCTCTGTCGGGCCCTGTCGGGCTCTGTCGGGCTCTGTCGGGCCCTGTCGGGCTCTGTCGGGCCCTGTCGGGCCCTGTCGGGCTCTGTCGGACTCTGTCGGGCCCTGTCGGGCTCTCTCGGGCTCTGTCGGGCTCTGTCGGGCTCTGTCGGGCTCTACTGGGCCCTGTCGGGCTCTGTCGGGCCCTGTCGGGCTCTGTCGGGCTCTGTCAGGCCCTGTCGGGCTCTGTCGGGCTCTGTCGGGCTCTGTCGGGCTCTACTGGGCCCTGTCGGGCTCTGTCGGGCTCTGTCGGGCTCTACTGGGCTCTACTGGGCCCTGTCGGGCTCTGTCGGGCTCTGTCGGGCTCTGTCGGGCTCTGTCGGGCTCTACTGGGCTCTGTCGGGACCTGTCGGGCCCTGTCGGGCTCTGTCGGGCTCTGTCGGGCCCTGTCGGGCTCTGTCGGGCTCTGTCGGGCTCTGTCGGGCTGTACTGGGCCCTGTCGGGCTCTGTCGGGCTCTGTCGGGCTCTGTCGTGCTCTGTCGGGCTCTACTGGGCCCTGTCGGGCTCTGTCGGGCTCTGTCGGGCTCTGTCGGGCTCTACTGGGCTCTGTCGGGCTCTGTCGGGCTCTACTGGGCCCTGTCGGGCCCTGTCGGGCCCTGTCGGTCCCTGTCGGGCTCTGTCGGGTTCTGTCGGGCTCTGTCGGGCTCTGTCGGGCTCTGTCGGGCTCTACTGGGCCCTGTCGGGCCTCTCGGGCTCTGTCGGGCTCTGTCGTGCTCTGTCGGGCTCTGTCGGGCTCTACTGGGCCCTGTCGGGCCCTGTCGGGCCCTGTCGGGCTCTGTCGGGCTCTGTCGGGCTCTGTCGGGCTCTACTGGGCTCTGTCGGCCTCTGTCGGGTTCTGTCGGGCTCTGTCGGGCTCTGTCGGGCTCTGTCGGGCTCTACTGGGCTCTGTCGGGCCCTGTCGGGCCCTGTCGGGCTCTGTCGGGCTCTGTCGGGCCCTGTCGGGCCCTGTCAGGCTCTGTCGGGCTCTGTCGGGCTCTACTGGGCTCTGTCGGGCCCTGTCGGGCCCTGTCGGGCCCTGTCGGGCTCTGTCGGGCCCTGTCGGGCTCTGTCGGGCTCTGTCGGGCTCTGTCGGGCTCTGTCGGGCCCTGTCGGGCTCTGTCGGGCCCTGTCGGGCTCTGTCGGGCTCTGTCGGGCCCTGTCGGGCCCTGTCGGGCCCTGTCGGGCTCTGTCGGGCTCTGTCGGGCCCTGTCGGGCTCTCTCGGGCTCTGTCGGGCTCTGTCGGGCTCTTTCGGGCTCTACTGGGCCCTGTCGGGCTCTGTCGGGCTCTGTCGGGCTCTGTCGGGCTCTGTCGGGCCCTGTCGGGCTCTGTCGGGCTCTACTGGTCCCTGTCGGGCCCTCTCGGGCTCTGTCGGGCTCTGTCGGGCTCTGTCGGGCCCTGTCGGGCTCTGTCGGGCTCTGTCGGGCTCTACTGGGCCCTGTCGGGCTCTGTCGGGCTCTGTCGGGCCCTGTCGGGCTCTGTCGGGCTCTGTCGGGCTCTACTGGGCCCTGTCGGGTTCTGTCGGGCTCTGTCGGGCTCTGTCGGGCTCTACTGGGCCCTGTCGGGCCCTGTCGGTCTCTGTCGGGCTCTGTCGGGCTCTGTCGGGCCATGTCGGGCTCTGTCGGGCTCTGTCGGGCTCTGTCGGGCCCTGTCGGGCTCTGTCGGGCTCTACTGGGCCCTGTCGGGCCCTGACGGGCTCTGTCGGGCTCTGTCGGGCTCTGTCGGGCTCTGTCGGGCCCTGTCGGTCTCTGTCGGGCTCTGTCGGGCTCTGTCGGGCTCTACTGGGCCCTGTCGGGCTCTGTCGGGCTCTGTCGGACTCTGTCGGGCTCTGACGGGTTCTGTCGGGCTCTGTCGGACTCTGTCGGGCTCTACTGGGCCATGTCGGGCTCTGTCGGACTCTGTCGGGCCCTGTCGGGCTCTGTCGGGCTCTGTCGGGCTCTGTCGGGCTCTACTGGGCCCTGTCGGGCCCTGTCGGGCTCTGTCGGGCTCTGTCGGGCTCTGTCGGGCTCTACTGGGCTCTGTCGGGCCCTTTCGGGCCCTGTCGGGCTCTGTCGGGCCCTGTCGGGCCCTGTCGGGCCCTGTCGGGCTCTGTCGGGCTCTGTCGGGCTCTACTGGGCCCTTTCGGGCTCTGTCGGGCTCTGTCGGGCCCTGTCGGGCTCTGTCGGGCTCTGTCGGGCTCTACTGGGCCCTGTCGGGCCCTGTCGGGCTCTGTCGGGCTCTGTCGGGCTCTGTCGGGCTCTACTGGGCCCTGTCGGGCTCTGTCGGGCTCTGTCGGGCTCTGTCGGGCCCTGTCGGGCTCTGTCGGGCTCTACTGGGCCCTGTCGGCTCCTGGCGGGCTCTGTCGGGCTCTGTCGGGCTCTACTGGGCCCTGTCGGGCTCTGTCGGGCTCTGTCGGGCCCTGTCGGGCTCTGTCGGGCTCTGTCAGGCCCTGTCGGGCTCTGTCGGGCTCTGTCGGGCTCTGTCGGGCTCTACTGGGCCCTGTCGGGCTCTGTCGGGCTCTGTCGGGCTCTACTGGGCTCTACTGGGCCCTGTCGGGCTCTGTCGGGCTCTGTCGGGCTCTGTCGGGCTCTGTCGGGCTCTACTGGGCTCTGTCGGGACCTGTCGGGCCCTGTCGGGCTCTGTCGGGCTCTGTCGGGCCCTGTCGGGCTCTGTCGGGCTCTGTCGGGCTCTGTCGGGCTGTACTGGGCCCTGTCGGGCTCTGTCGGGCTCTGTCGGGCTCTGTCGTGCTCTGTCGGGCTCTACTGGGCCCTGTCGGGCTCTGTCGGGCTCTGTCGGGCTCTGTCGGGCTCTACTGGGCTCTGTCGGGCTCTGTCGGGCTCTACTGGGCCCTGTCGGGCCCTGTCGGGCCCTGTCGGTCCCTGTCGGGCTCTGTCGGGTTCTGTCGGGCTCTGTCGGGCTCTATCGGGCTCTGTCGGGCTCTACTGGGCCCTGTCGGGCCTCTCGGGCTCTGTCGGGCTCTGTCGTGCTCTGTCGGGCTCTGTCGGGCTCTACTGGGCCCTGTCGGGCCCTGTCGGGCCCTGTCGGGCTCTGTCGGGCTCTGTCGGGCTCTGTCGGGCTCTACTGGGCTCTGTCGGCCTCTGTCGGGTTCTGTCGGGCTCTGTCGGGCTCTGTCGGGCTCTGTCGGGCTCTACTGGGCTCTGTCGGGCCCTGTCGGGCCCTGTCGGGCTCTGTCGGGCTCTGTCGGGCCCTGTCGGGCCCTGTCAGGCTCTGTCGGGCTCTGTCGGGCTCTACTGGGCCCTGTCGGGCCCTGTCGGGCTCTGTCGGGCCCTGTCGGGCCCTGTCGGGCCCTGTCGGGCTCTGTCGGGCCCTGTCGGGCTCTGTCGGGCTCTGTCGGGTTCTGTCGGGCTCTGTCGGGCCCTGTCGGGCTCTGTCGGGCCCTGTCGGGCTCTGTCGGGCCCTGTCGGGCTCTCTCGGGCTCTGTCGGGCCCTGTCGGGCCCTGTCGGGCCCTGTCGGGCTCTGTCGGGCTCTGTCGGGCCCTGTCGGGCTCTCTCGGGCTCTGTCGGGCTCTGTCGGGCTCTGTCGGGCTCTACTGGGCCCTGTCGGGCTCTGTCGGGCTCTGTCGGGCTCTGTCGGGCCCTGTCGGGCTCTGTCGGGCTCTACTGGGCCCTGTCGGGCCCTCTCGGGCTCTGTCGGGCTCTGTCGGGCTCTGTCGGGCCCTGTCGGGCTCTGTCGGGCTCTGTCGGGCTCTACTGGGCCCTGTCGGGCTCTGTCGGGCTCTGTCGGGCCCTGTCGGGCTCTGTCGGGCTCTGTCGGGCTCTACTGGGCCCTGTCGGGTTCTGTCGGGCTCTGTCGGGCTCTGTCGGGCTCTACTGGGCCCTGTCGGGTCCTGTCGGTCTCTGTCGGGCTCTGTCGGGCTCTGTCGGGCCATGTCGGGCTCTGTCGGGCTCTGTCGGGCTCTGTCGGGCCCTGTCGGGCTCTGTCGGGCTCTACTGGGCCCTGTCGGGCCCTGACGGGCTCTGTCGGGCTCTGTCGGGCTCTGTCGGGCCCTGTCGGTCTCTGTCGGGCTCTGTCGGGCTCTGTCGGGCTCTACTGGGCCCTGTCGGGCTCTGTCGGGCTATGTCGGACTCTGTCGGGCTCTGACGGGTTCTGTCGGGCTCTGTCGGACTCTGTCGGGCTCTACTGGGCCATGTCGGGCTCTGTCGGACTCTGTCGGGCCCTGTCGGGCTCTGTCGGGCTCTGTCGGGCTCTGTCGGGCTCTACTGGGCCCTGTCGGGCCCTGTCGGGCTCTGTCGGGCTCTGTCGGGCTCTGTCGGGCCCTGTCGGGCTCTGTCGGGCTCTGTCGGGCTCTGTCGGGCTCTACTGGGCCCTGTCGGGCTCTGTCGGGCTCTGTCGGACTCTGTCGGGCTCTGACGGGTTCTGTCGGGCTCTGTCGGGCTCTGTCGGGCTCTACTGGGACCTGTCGGGCCCTGTCGGGCCCTGTCGGGCTCTGTCGGGCTCTGTCGGGCCCTGTCGGGCTCTGTCGGGCTCTGTCGGGCTCTGTCGGGCTCTACTGGGCCCTGTCGGGCCCTGTCGGGCTCTGTCGGGCTCTGTCGGGCTCTGTCGGGCTCTACTGGGCTCTGTCGGGCCCTGTCGGGCCCTGTCGGGCTCTGTCGGGCCCTGTTGGGCCCTGTCGGGCCCTGTCGGGCTCTGTCGGGCTCTGTCGGGCTCTACTGGGCCCTGTCGGGCCCTGTCGGGCTCTGTCGGGCTCTGTCGGGCCCTGTCGGGCTCTGTCGGGCTCTGTCGGGCTCTGTCGGGCTCTACTGGGCCCTGTCGGGCCCTGTCGGGCTCTGTCGGGCTCTGTCGGGCTCTGTCGGTCTCTGCTGGGCTCTGTCGGGACCTGTCGGGCCCTGTCGGGCTCTGTCGGGCCCTGTCGGGCCCTGTCGGGCCCTGTCGGGCTCTGTCGGGCTCTGTCGGGCTCTACTGGGCCCTGTCGGGCCCTGTCGGGCTCTGTCGGGCTCTGTCGGGCCCTGTCGGGCTCTGTCGGGCTCTGTCGGGGCCTGTCGGGCTCTGTCGGGCTCTGTCGGGCTCTGTCGGGCTCTGTCGGGCTCTACTGGGCCCTGTCGGGCTCTGTCAGGCTCTGTCGGGCTCTGTCGGGCTCTGTCGGGCCCTGTCGGGCTCTACTGGTCTCTGTCGGCCTCTGTCGGGTTCTGTCGGGCTCTGTCGGGCTCTGTCGGGCTCTGTCGGGCTCTACTGGGCTCTGTCGGGCCCTGTCGGGCCCTGTCGGGCTCTGTCGGGCTCTGTCGGGCCCTGTCGGGCCCTGTCGGGCTCTGTCGGGCTCTGTCGGGCTCTACTGGGCCCTGTCGGGCCCTGTCAGGCCCTGTCGGGCTCTGTCGGGCTCTGTCGGGCTCTTTCGGGCCCTGTCGGGCTCTGTCGGGCCCTGTCGGGCCCTGTCGGGCTCTGTCGGGCTCTGTCGGGCTCTACTGGGCCCTGTCGGGCTCTGTCGGGCTCTGTCGGGCCCTGTCGGGCCCTGTCGGGCTCTGTCGGGCCCTGTCGGGCTCTGTCGGGCTCTACTGGGCTCTGTCGGGCTCTGTTGGGCTCTGTCGGGCTCTGTCGGGCTCTGTCGGGCTCTACTGGGCCCTGTCGGGCTCTGTCGGGCTCTGTCGGGCTCTGTCGGGCCCTGTCGGGCTCTGTCGGGCTCTACTGGGCTCTGTCGGGCTCTGTTGGGCTCTGTCGGGCTCTGTCGGGCTCTGTCGGGCCCTGTCGGGCTCTGTCGGGCTCTGTCGGGCCCTGTCGGGCTCTGTCGGGCCCTGTCGGGCCCTGTCGGGCTCTGTCGGACTCTGTCGGGCCCTGTCGGGCTCTCTCGGGCTCTGTCGGGCTCTGTCGGGCTCTGTCGGGCTCTACTGGGCCCTGTCGGGCTCTGTCGGGCCCTGTCGGGCTCTGTCGGGCTCTGTCAGGCCCTGTCGGGCTCTGTCGGGCTCTGTCGGGCTCTGTCGGGCTCTACTGGGCCCTGTCGGGCTCTGTCGGGCTCTGTCGGGCTCTACTGGGCTCTACTGGGCCCTGTCGGGCTCTGTCGGGCTCTGTCGGGCTCTGTCGGGCTCTGTCGGGCTCTACTGGGCTCTGTCGGGACCTGTCGGGCCCTGTCGGGCTCTGTCGGGCTCTGTCGGGCCCTGTCGGGCTCTGTCGGGCTCTGTCGGGCTCTGTCGGGCTGTACTGGGCCCTGTCGGGCTCTGTCGGGCTCTGTCGGGCTCTGTCGTGCTCTGTCGGGCTCTACTGGGCCCTGTCGGGCTCTGTCGGGCTCTGTCGGGCTCTGTCGGGCTCTACTGGGCTCTGTCGGGCTCTGTCGGGCTCTACTGGGCCCTGTCGGGCCCTGTCGGGCCCTGTCGGTCCCTGTCGGGCTCTGTCGGGTTCTGTCGGGCTCTGTCGGGCTCTGTCGGGCTCTGTCGGGCTCTACTGGGCCCTGTCGGGCCTCTCGGGCTCTGTCGGGCTCTGTCGTGCTCTGTCGGGCTCTGTCGGGCTCTACTGGGCCCTGTCGGGCCCTGTCGGGCCCTGTCGGGCTCTGTCGGGCTCTGTCGGGCTCTGTCGGGCTCTACTGGGCTCTGTCGGCCTCTGTCGGGTTCTGTCGGGCTCTGTCGGGCTCTGTCGGGCTCTGTCGGGCTCTACTGGGCTCTGTCGGGCCCTGTCGGGCCCTGTCGGGCTCTGTCGGGCTCTGTCGGGCCCTGTCGGGCCCTGTCAGGCTCTGTCGGGCTCTGTCGGGCTCTACTGGGCTCTGTCGGGCCCTGTCGGGCCCTGTCGGGCCCTGTCGGGCTCTGTCGGGCCCTGTCGGGCTCTGTCGGGCTCTGTCGGGCTCTGTCGGGCTCTGTCGGGCCCTGTCGGGCTCTGTCGGGCCCTGTCGGGCTCTGTCGGGCTCTGTCGGGCCCTGTCGGGCCCTGTCGGGCCCTGTCGGGCTCTGTCGGGCTCTGTCGGGCCCTGTCGGGCTCTCTCGGGCTCTGTCGGGCTCTGTCGGGCTCTGTCGGGCTCTACTGGGCCCTGTCGGGCTCTGTCGGGCTCTGTCGGGCTCTGTCGGGCTCTGTCGGGCCCTGTCGGGCTCTGTCGGGCTCTACTGGTCCCTGTCGGGCCCTCTCGGGCTCTGTCGGGCTCTGTCGGGCTCTGTCGGGCCCTGTCGGGCTCTGTCGGGCTCTGTCGGGCTCTACTGGGCCCTGTCGGGCTCTGTCGGGCTCTGTCGGGCCCTGTCGGGCTCTGTCGGGCTCTGTCGGGCTCTACTGGGCCCTGTCGGGTTCTGTCGGGCTCTGTCGGGCTCTGTCGGGCTCTACTGGGCCCTGTCGGGCCCTGTCGGTCTCTGTCGGGCTCTGTCGGGCTCTGTCGGGCCATGTCGGGCTCTGTCGGGCTCTGTCGGGCTCTGTCGGGCCCTGTCGGGCTCTGTCGGGCTCTACTGGGCCCTGTCGGGCCCTGACGGGCTCTGTCGGGCTCTGTCGGGCTCTGTCGGGCTCTGTCGGGCCCTGTCGGTCTCTGTCGGGCTCTGTCGGGCTCTGTCGGGCTCTACTGGGCCCTGTCGGGCTCTGTCGGGCTCTGTCGGACTCTGTCGGGCTCTGACGGGTTCTGTCGGGCTCTGTCGGACTCTGTCGGGCTCTACTGGGCCATGTCGGGCTCTGTCGGACTCTGTCGGGCCCTGTCGGGCTCTGTCGGGCTCTGTCGGGCTCTGTCGGGCTCTACTGGGCCCTGTCGGGCCCTGTCGGGCTCTGTCGGGCTCTGTCGGGCTCTGTCGGGCTCTACTGGGCTCTGTCGGGCCCTTTCGGGCCCTGTCGGGCTCTGTCGGGCCCTGTCGGGCCCTGTCGGGCCCTGTCGGGCTCTGTCGGGCTCTGTCGGGCTCTACTGGGCCCTTTCGGGCTCTGTCGGGCTCTGTCGGGCCCTGTCGGGCTCTGTCGGGCTCTGTCGGGCTCTACTGGGCCCTGTCGGGCCCTGTCGGGCTCTGTCGGGCTCTGTCGGGCTCTGTCGGGCTCTACTGGGCTCTGTCGGGCCCTGTCGGGCCCTGTCGGGCTCTGTCGGGCCCTGTCGGGCCCTGTCGGGCTCTGTCGGGCTCTGTCGGGCTCTACTGGGCCCTGTCGGGCCCTGTCGGGTTCTGTCGGGCTCTGTCGGGCCCTGTCGGGCTCTGTCGGGCTCTGTCAGGCACTGTCGGGCTCTGTCGGGCTCTGTCGGGGCCTGTCGGGCTCTGTCGGGCTCTGTCGGGCTCTGTCGGGCTCTACTGGGCCCTGTCGGGCTCTGTCAGGCTGTGTCGGGCCCTGTCGGGCTCTGTCGGGCTCTGTCGGGCTCTGTCGGGCCCTGTCGGGCTCTGTCGGGCTCTACTGGGCTCTACTGGGCCCTGTCGGGCTCTGTCGGGATCTGTCGGGCTCTGTCGGGCTCTGTCGGGCTCGACTGGGCTCTGTCGGGCCCTGTCGGGCCCTCTCGGGCTCTGTCGGGCTCTGTCGGGCCCTGTCGGGCTCTGTCGGGCTCTGTCGGGCTCTGTCGGGCTCTACTGGGCCCTGTCGGGCTCTGTCGGGCTCTGTCGGGCCCTGTCGGGCTCTACTGGGCTCTGTCGGGCTCTGTCGGGCTCTGTCGGGCTCTGTCGGGCTCTACTGGGCCCTGTCGGGCTCTGTCGGGCTCTTTCGGGCCCTGTCGGGCCCTATCGGGCTCTGTCGGGCTCTGTCGGGTTCTGTCGGGCTCTGTCGGGCTCTGTCGGGCTCTGTCAGGCTCTACTGGGCCCTGTCGGGCCCTCTCGGGCTCTGTCGGGCTCTGTCGGGCTCTGTCGGGCTCTGTCGGTCTCTACTGGGCCCTGTCGGGCCCTGTCGGGCCCTGTCGGGCTCTGTCGGGCTCTACTGGGCCCTGTCGGGCTCTGTCGGGCTCTACTGGGCTCTACTGGGCCCTGTCGGGCTCTGTCGGGCTCTGTCGGGCTCTACTGGGCCCTGTCGGGCTCTGTCGGGCCCTGTCGGGCTCTGTCGGGCTCTGTCGGGCTCTGTCGGGCTCTACTGGGCCCTGTCGGGCTCTGTCGGGCTCTGTCGGGCTCTACTGGGCTCTACTGGGCCCTGTCGGGCTCTGTCGGGCTCTGTCGGGCTCTGTCGGGCTCTACTGGGCTCTGTCGGGACCTGTCGGGCCCTGTCGGGCTCTGTCGGGCTCTGTCGGGCCCTGTCGGGCTCTGTCGGGCTCTGTCGGGCTCTGTCGGGCTCTACTGGGCCCTGTCGAGCTCTGTCGGGCTCTGTCGGGCTCTGTCGGGCTCTGTCGGTCTCTACTGGGCCCTGTCGGGCTCTGTCGGGCTCTGTCGGGCTCTGTCGGGCTCTGTCGGGCTCTACTGGGCTCTGTCGGGCTCTGTCGGGCTCTACTGGGCCCTGTCGGGCCCTGTCGGGCTCTGTCGGGCTCTGTCGGGCTCTGTCGGGTTCTGTCGGGCTCTGTCGGGCTCTGTCGGGCTCTGTCGGGCTCTACTGGGCCCTGTCGGGCCCTCTCGGGCTCTGTCGGGCTCTGTCGTGCTCTGTCGGGCTCTGTCGGGCTCTACTGGGCCCTGTCGGGCCCTGTCGGGCCCTGTCGGGCTCTGTCGGGCTCTGTCGGGCTCTGTCGGGCTCTACTGGGCTCTGTCGGCCTCTGTCGGGTTCTGTCGGGCTCTGTCGGGCTCTGTCGGGCTCTACTGGGCCCTGTCGGGCTCTGTCGGGCTCTGTCGGGCTCTGTCGGGCCCTGTCGGGCTCTGTCGGGCTCTACTGGGCCCTGTCGGCTCCTGGCGGGCTCTGTCGGGCTCTGTCGGGCTCTGTCGGGCTCTACTGGGCCCTGTCGGGCTCTGTCGGGCTCTGTCGGGCCCTGTCGGGCTCTGTCGGGCTCTGTCGGGCTCTGTCGGGCTCTACTGGGCCCTGTCGGGCTCTGTCGGGCTCTGTCGGGCTCTACTGGGCTCTACTGGGCCCTGTCGGGCTCTGTCGGGCTCTGTCGGGCTCTGTCGGGCTCTACTGGGCTCTGTCGGGACCTGTCGGGCCCTGTCGGGCTCTGTCGGGCTCTGTCGGGCCCTGTCGGGCTCTGTCGGGCTCTGTCGGGCTCTGTCGGGCTCTACTGGGCCCTGTCGGGCTCTGTCGGGCTCTGTCGGGCTCTGTCGGGCTCTGTCGGTCTCTACTGGGCCCTGTCGGGCTCTGTCGGGCTCTGTCGGGCTCTGTCGGGCTCTGTCGGGCTCTACTGGGCTCTGTCGGGCTCTGTCGGGCTCTACTGGGCCCTGTCGGGCCCTGTCGGGCTCTGTCGGGCTCTGTCGGGCTCTGTCGGGTTCTGTCGGGCTCTGTCGGGCTCTGTCGGGCTCTGTCGGGCTCTACTGGGCCCTGTCGGGCCCTCTCGGGCTCTGTCGGGCTCTGTCGTGCTCTGTCGGGCTCTGTCGGGCTCTACTGGGCCCTGTCGGGCCCTGTCGGGCCCTGTCGGGCTCTGTCGGGCTCTGTCGGGCTCTGTCGGGCTCTACTGGGCTCTGTCGGCCTCTGTCGGGTTCTGTCGGGCTCTGTCGGGCTCTGTCGGGCTCTGTCGGGCTCTACTGGGCTCTGTCGGGCCCTGTCGGGCCCTGTCGGGCTCTGTCGGGCTCTGTCGGGCCCTGTCGGGCCCTGTCGGGCTCTGTCGGGCTCTGTCGGGCTCTACTGGGCCCTGTCGGGCCCTGTCGGGCTCTGTCGGGCTCTGTCGGGCCCTGTCGGGCTCTGTCGGGCTCTGTTGGGCTCTGTCGGGCTCTGTCGGGCCCTGTCGGGCTCTGTCGGGCTCTGTCGGGCCCTGTCGGGCTCTGTCGGGCTCTGTCGGGCCCTGTCGGGCCCTGTCGGGCCCTGTCGGGCTCTGTCGGTCTCTGTCGGGCCCTGTCGGGCTCTCTCGGGCTCTGTCGGGCTCTGTCGGGCTCTGTCGGGCTCTACTGGGCCCTGTCGGGCTCTGTCGGGCTCTGTCGGGCTCTGTCGGGCTCTGTCGGGCTCTACTGGGCCCTGTCGGGCCCTCTCGGGCTCTGTCGGGCTCTGTCGGGCTCTGTCGGGCCCTGTCGGGCTCTGTCGGGCTCTGTCGGGCTCTACTGGGCCCTGTCGGGCTCTGTCGGGCTCTGTCGGGCCCTGTCGGGCTCTGTCGGGCTCTGTCGGGCTCTACTGGGCCCTGTCGGGTTCTGTCGGGCTCTGTCGGGCTCTGTCGGGCTCTACTGGGCCCTGTCGGTCTCTGTCGGGCTCTGTCGGGCTCTGTCGGGCTCTGTCGGGCCATGTCGGGCTCTGTCGGGCTCTGTCGGGCTCTGTCGGGCCCTGTCGGGCTCTGTCGGGCTCTACTGGGCCCTGTCGGGCCCTGTCGGGCTCTGTCGGGCTCTGTTGGGCTCTGTCGGGACCTGTCGGTCTCTGTCGGGCTCTGTCGGGCTCTGTCGGGCTCTACTGGGCGCTGTCGGGCTCTGTCGGGCTCTGTCGGACTCTGTCGGGCTCTGACGGGTTCTGTCGGGCTCTGTCGCGCTCTGTCGGGCTCTACTGGGCCCTGTCGGGCTCTGTCGGGCTCTGTCGGGCCCTGTCGGGCTCTGTCGGGCTCTGTCGGGCTCTGTCGGGCTCTACTGGGCTCTGTCGGGCCCTGTCGGGCTCTGTCGGGCTCTGTCGGGCTCTGTCGGGCTCTACTGGGCTCTGTCGGGCTCTACTGGGCTCTGTCGGGCCCTTTCGGGCCCTGTCGGGCTCTGTCGGGCCCTGTCGGGCCCTGTCGGGCCCTGTCGGGCTCTGTCGGGCTCTGTCGGGCTCTACTGGGCCCTTTCGGGCTCTATCGGGCTCTGTCGGGCCATGTCGGGCTCTGTCGGGCTCTGTCGGGATCTACTGGGCCCTGTCGGGCCCTGTCGGGCTCTGTCGGGCTCTGTCGGGCTCTGTCGGGCTCTACTGGGCTCTGTCGGGCCCTGTCGGGCCCTGTCGGGCTCTGTCGGGCTCTGTCGGGCTCTACTGGGCCCTGTCGGGCCCTGTCGGGCTCTGTCGGGCTCTGTCGGGCCCTGTCGGGCTCTGTCGGGCTCTGTCGGGCCCTGTCGGGCTCTGTCGGGCTCTGTCGGGGCCTGTCGGGCTCTGTCGGGCTCTGTCGGGCTCTGTCGGGCTCTACTGGGCCCTGTCGGGCTCTGTCAGGCTCTGTCGGGCCCTGTCGGGCTCTGTCGGGCTCTGTCGGGCTCTGTCGGGCCCTGTCGGGCTCTGTCGGGCTCTACTGGGCTCTACTGGGCCCTGTCGGGCTCTGTCGGGCTCTGTCGGGCTCTGTCGGGCTCTACTGGGCTCTGTCGGGCCCTGTCGGGCCCTGTCGGGCTCTGTCGGGCTCTGTCGGGCCCTGTCGGGCTCTGTCGGGCTCTGTCGGGCTCTGTCGGGCTCTACTGGGCCCTGTCGGGCTCTGTCGGGCTCTGTCGGGCTCTGTCGGGCTCTACTGGGCCCTGTCGGGCCCTGTCGGGCTCTGTCGGGCTCTGTCGGGCTCAACTGGTCTCTGTCGGGCTCTGTCGAGCTCTGTCGGGATCTGTCGGGCTCTGTCGGGCTCTACTGGGCCCTGTCGGGCTCTGTCGGGCTCTGTCGGGCCCTGTCGGGCCCTATCGGGCTCTGTCGGGCTCTGTCGGGTTCTGTCGGGCTCTGTCGGGCTCTGTCGGGCTCTGTCGGGCTCTACTGGGCCCTGTCGGGCCCTCTCGGGCTCTGTCGGGCTCTGTCGGGCTCTGTCGGGCTCTGTCGGTCTCTACTGGGCCCTGTCGGGCCCTGTCGGGCCCTGTCGGGCTCTGTCGGGCTCTGTCGGGCCCTGTCGGGCTCTACTGGGCTCTGTCGGCCTCTGTCGGGTTCTGTCGGGCTCTGTCGGGCTCTGTCAGGCTCTGTCGGGCTCTACTGGGCTCTGTCGGGCCCTGTCGGGCCCTGTCGGGCTCTGTCGGGCTCTGTCGGGCCCTGTCGGGCCCTGTCGGGCTCTGTCGGGCTCTGTCGGGCTCTACTGGGCCCTGTCAGGCCCTGTCGGGCCCTGTCGGGCTCTGTCGGGCTCTGTCGGGCTCTGTCGGACCCTGTCGGGCACTGTCGGGCCCTGTCGGGCCCTGTCAAGCTCTGTCGGTCTCTGTCGGGCTCTACTGGGCCCTGTCGGGCTCTGTCGGGCTCTGTCGGGCCCTGTCGGGCCCTGTCGGGCTCTGTCGGGCCCTGTCGGGCTCTGTCGGGCCCTGTCGGGCTCTGTCGGGCTCTACTGGGCCCTGTCGGGCTCTGTCGGGCTCTGTCGGGCCCTGTCGGACTCTGTCGGGCTCTGTCGGGCCCTGTCGGGCTCTGTCAGGCTCTGTCGGGCTCTACTGGGCTCTACTGGGCCCTGTCGGGCTCTGTCGGGCTCTGTCGGGCTCTGTCGGGCTCTACTGGGCTCTGTCGGGCCCTTTCGGGCCCTGTCGGCTCTGTCGGGCCCTGTCGGGCCCTGTCGGGCTCTGTCGGGCTCTGTCGGGCTCTGTCGGGCTCTACTGGGCTCTGTCGGGACCTGTCGGGCCCTGTCGGGCTCTGTCGGGCTCTGTCGGGCCCTGTCGGGCTCTGTCGGGCTCTGTCGGGCTCTGTCGGGCTCTACTGGGCCCTGTCGGGCTCTGTCGGGCTCTGTCGGGCTCTGTCGGGCTCTACTGGGCCCTGTCGGGCTCTGTCGGGCTCTACTGGGCCCTGTCGGGCTCTGTCGGGCCCTGTCGGGCCCTGTCGGGCTCTGTCGGGCTCTGTCGGGCTCTGTCGGGTTCTGTCGGGCTCTGTCGGGCTCTGTCGGGCTCTGTCGGGCTCTACTGGGCCCTGTCGGGCCCTCTCGGGCTCTGTCGGGCTCTGTCGTGCTCTGTCGGGCTCTGTCGGGCTCTACTGGGCCCTGTCGGGCCCTGTCGGGCCCTGTCGGGCTCTGTTGGGCTCTGTCGGGCTCTGTCGGGCTCTACTGGGCTCTGTCGGCCTCTGTCGGGTTCTGTCGGGCTCTGTCGGGCTCTGTCGGGCTCTGTCGGGCTCTACTGGGCTCTGTCGGGCCCTGTCGGGCCCTGTCGGGCTCTGTCGGGCTCTGTCGGGCTCTACTGGGCCCTGTCGGGCCCTGTCGGGCTCTGTCGGGCCCTGTCGGGCCCTGTCGGGCTCTGTCGGGCTCTGTCGGGCCCTGTCGGGCTCTGTCGGGCTCTGTTGGGCTCTGTCGGGCTCTGTCGGGCCCTGTCGGGCTCTGTCGGGCTCTGTCGGGCCCTGTCGGGCTCTGTCGGGCTCTGTCGGGCCCTGTCGGGCCCTGTCGGGCCCTGTCGGGCTCTGTCGGGCCCTGTCGGGCTCTCTCGTGCTCTGTCGGGCTCTGTCGGGCTCTGTCGGGCTCTACTGGGCCCTGTCGGGCTCTGTCGGGCTCTGTCGGGCTCTGTCGGGCCCTGTCGGGCTCTGTCGGGCTCTACTGGGCCCTGTCGGGCCCTCTCGGGCTCTGTCGGGCTCTGTCGGGCTCTGTCGGGCCCTGTCGGGCTCTGTCGGGCTCTGTCGGGCTCTACTGGGCCCTGTCGGGCTCTGTCGGGCTCTGTCGGGCCCTGTCGGGCTCTGTCGGGCTCTGTCGGGCTCTACTGGGCCCTGTCGGGTTCTGTCGGGCTCTGTCGGGCTCTGTCGGGCTCTACTGGGCCCTGTCGGGCCCTGTCGGTCTCTGTCGGGCTCTGTCGGGCTCTGTCGGGCCATGTCGGGCTCTGTCGGGCTCTGTCGGGCTCTGTCGGGCCCTGTCGGGCTCTGTCGGGCTCTACTGGGCCCTGTCGGGCCCTGACGGGCTCTGTCGGGCTCTGTCGGGCTCTGTCGGGCTCTGTCGGGCTCTGTCGGGCCCTGTCGGGCTCTGTCGGGCTCTACTAGGCCCTGTCGGGCCCTGTCGGGCTCTGTCGGGCTCTGTCGGGCTCTGTCGGGCCCTGTCGGTCTCTGTCGGGCTCTGTCGGGCTCTGTCGGGCTCTACTGGGCCCTGTCGGGCTCTGTCGGGCTCTGTCGGACTCTGTCGGGCTCTGACGGGTTCTGTCGGGCTCTGTCGGGCTCTGTCGGGCTCTACTGGGACCTGTCGGGCCCTGTCGGGCCCTGTCGGGCTCTGTCGGGCTCTGTCGGGCCCTGTCGGGCTCTGTCGGGCTCTGTCGGGCTCTGTCGGGCTCTACTGGGCCCTGTCGGGCCCTGTCGGGCTCTGTCGGGCTCTGTCGGGCTCTGTCGGGCTCTACTGGGCTCTGTCGGGCCCTGTCGGGCCCTGTCGGGCTCTGTCGGGCCCTGTTGGGCCCTGTCGGGCCCTGTCGGGCTCTGTCGGGCTCTGTCGGGCTCTACTGGGCCCTGTCGGGCCCTGTCGGGCTCTGTCGGGCTCTGTCGGGCCCTGTCGGGCTCTGTCGGGCTCTGTCGGGCTCTGTCGGGCTCTACTGGGCCCTGTCGGGCCCTGTCGGGCTCTGTCGGGCTCTGTCGGGCTCTGTCGGTCTCTGCTGGGCTCTGTCGGGACCTGTCGGGCCCTGTCGGGCTCTGTCGGGCCCTGTCGGGCCCTGTCGGGCCCTGTCGGGCTCTGTCGGGCTCTGTCGGGCTCTACTGGGCCCTGTCGGGCCCTGTCGGGCTCTGTCGGGCTCTGTCGGGCCCTGTCGGGCTCTGTCGGGCTCTGTCGGGGCCTGTCGGGCTCTGTCGGGCTCTGTCGGGCTCTGTCGGGCTCTGTCGGGCTCTACTGGGCCCTGTCGGGCTCTGTCAGGCTCTGTCGGGCTCTGTCGGGCTCTGTCGGGCCCTGTCGGGCTCTACTGGGCTCTGTCGGCCTCTGTCGGGTTCTGTCGGGCTCGGTCGGGCTCTGTCGGGCTCTGTCGGGCTCTACTGGGCTCTGTCGGGCCCTGTCGGGCCCTGTCGGGCTCTGTCGGGCTCTGTCGGGCCCTGTCGGGCCCTGTCGGGCTCTGTCGGGCCCTGTCGGGCTCTGTCGGGCTCTGTCGGGCTCTGTCGGGCTCTACTGGGCTCTGTCGGGCTCTATCGTGCTCTGTCGGGCCCTGTCGGCCTCTGTCGGGCCCTGTCGGGCTCTGTCGGGCTCTGTCGGGCTCTGTCGGGCTCTGTCGGGCTCTGTCGGGCTCTACTGCGCTAAACTGGGCTCTGTCGGGCCCTGTCGGGCCCTGTCGGGCTCTGTCGGGCTCTGTCGGGCTCTACTGGGATCTGTCGGGCTCTGTCGGGTTCTACTGGGCTAAACTGGGCTCTGTCGGGCCCTGTCGGGCCCTGTCGGGCTCTGTCGGGCTCTGTCGGGCTCTGTCGGGCTCTGACGGGCTCTACTGGGCTCTGTCGGGCTCTGTTGGGCTCTGTCGGGCTCTGTCGGGCTCTGTCGGGCTCTACTGGGCCCTGTCGGGCTCTGTCGGGCCCTGTCGGGCTCTGTCGGGCTCTACTGGGCTCTGTCGGGCTCTGTTGGGCTCTGTCGGGCTCTGTCGGGCTCTGTCGGGCCCTGTCGGGCTCTGTCGGGCTCTGTCGGGCCCTGTCGGGCTCTTTCGGGCCCTGTCGGGCCCTGTCGGGCTCTGTCGGACTCTGTCGGGCCCTGTCGGGCTCTCTCGGGCTCTGTCGGGCTCTGTCGGGCTCTGTCGGGCTCTACTGGGCCCTGTCGGGCTCTGTCGGGCTCTGTCGGGCTCTGTCGGGCCCTGTCGGGCTCTGTCGGGCTCTACTGGGCCCTGTCGGCTCCTGGCGGGCTCTGTCGGGCTCTGTCGGGCTCTACTGGGCCCTGTCGGGCTCTGTCGGGCTCTGTCGGGCCCTGTCGGGCTCTGTCGGGCTCTGTCAGGCCCTGTCGGGCTCTGTCGGGCTCTGTCGGGCTCTGTCGGGCTCTACTGGGCCCTGTCGGGCTCTGTCGGGCTCTGTCGGGCTCTACTGGGCTCTACTGGGCCCTGTCGGGCTCTGTCGGGCTCTGTCGGGCTCTGTCGGGCTCTGTCGGGCTCTACTGGGCTCTGTCGGGACCTGTCGGGCCCTGTCGGGCTCTGTCGGGCTCTGTCGGGCCCTGTCGGGCTCTGTCGGGCTCTGTCGGGCTCTGTCGGGCTGTACTGGGCCCTGTCGGGCTCTGTCGGGCTCTGTCGGGCTCTGTCGTGCTCTGTCGGGCTCTACTGGGCCCTGTCGGGCTCTGTCGGGCTCTGTCGGGCTCTGTCGGGCTCTACTGGGCTCTGTCGGGCTCTGTCGGGCTCTACTGGGCCCTGTCGGGCCCTGTCGGGCCCTGTCGGTCCCTGTCGGGCTCTGTCGGGTTCTGTCGGGCTCTGTCGGGCTCTATCGGGCTCTGTCGGGCTCTACTGGGCCCTGTCGGGCCTCTCGGGCTCTGTCGGGCTCTGTCGTGCTCTGTCGGGCTCTGTCGGGCTCTACTGGGCCCTGTCGGGCCCTGTCGGGCCCTGTCGGGCTCTGTCGGGCTCTGTCGGGCTCTGTCGGGCTCTACTGGGCTCTGTCGGCCTCTGTCGGGTTCTGTCGGGCTCTGTCGGGCTCTGTCGGGCTCTGTCGGGCTCTACTGGGCTCTGTCGGGCCCTGTCGGGCCCTGTCGGGCTCTGTCGGGCTCTGTCGGGCCCTGTCGGGCCCTGTCAGGCTCTGTCGGGCTCTGTCGGGCTCTACTGGGCCCTGTCGGGCCCTGTCGGGCTCTGTCGGGCCCTGTCGGGCCCTGTCGGGCCCTGTCGGGCTCTGTCGGGCCCTGTCGGGCTCTGTCGGGCTCTGTCGGGTTCTGTCGGGCTCTGTCGGGCCCTGTCGGGCTCTGTCGGGCCCTGTCGGGCTCTGTCGGGCCCTGTCGGGCTCTCTCGGGCTCTGTCGGGCCCTGTCGGGCCCTGTCGGGCCCTGTCGGGCTCTGTCGGGCTCTGTCGGGCCCTGTCGGGCTCTCTCGGGCTCTGTCGGGCTCTGTCGGGCTCTGTCGGGCTCTACTGGGCCCTGTCGGGCTCTGTCGGGCTCTGTCGGGCTCTGTCGGGCCCTGTCGGGCTCTGTCGGGCTCTACTGGGCCCTGTCGGGCCCTCTCGGGCTCTGTCGGGCTCTGTCGGGCTCTGTCGGGCCCTGTCGGGCTCTGTCGGGCTCTGTCGGGCTCTACTGGGCCCTGTCGGGCTCTGTCGGGCTCTGTCGGGCCCTGTCGGGCTCTGTCGGGCTCTGTCGGGCTCTACTGGGCCCTGTCGGGTTCTGTCGGGCTCTGTCGGGCTCTGTCGGGCTCTACTGGGCCCTGTCGGGTCCTGTCGGTCTCTGTCGGGCTCTGTCGGGCTCTGTCGGGCCATGTCGGGCTCTGTCGGGCTCTGTCGGGCTCTGTCGGGCCCTGTCGGGCTCTGTCGGGCTCTACTGGGCCCTGTCGGGCCCTGACGGGCTCTGTCGGGCTCTGTCGGGCTCTGTCGGGCCCTGTCGGTCTCTGTCGGGCTCTGTCGGGCTCTGTCGGGCTCTACTGGGCCCTGTCGGGCTCTGTCGGGCTATGTCGGACTCTGTCGGGCTCTGACGGGTTCTGTCGGGCTCTGTCGGACTCTGTCGGGCTCTACTGGGCCATGTCGGGCTCTGTCGGACTCTGTCGGGCCCTGTCGGGCTCTGTCGGGCTCTGTCGGGCTCTGTCGGGCTCTACTGGGCCCTGTCGGGCCCTGTCGGGCTCTGTCGGGCTCTGTCGGGCTCTGTCGGGCCCTGTCGGGCTCTGTCGGGCTCTGTCGGGCTCTGTCGGGCTCTACTGGGCCCTGTCGGGCTCTGTCGGGCTCTGTCGGACTCTGTCGGGCTCTGACGGGTTCTGTCGGGCTCTGTCGGGCTCTGTCGGGCTCTACTGGGACCTGTCGGGCCCTGTCGGGCCCTGTCGGGCTCTGTCGGGCTCTGTCGGGCCCTGTCGGGCTCTGTCGGGCTCTGTCGGGCTCTGTCGGGCTCTACTGGGCCCTGTCGGGCCCTGTCGGGCTCTGTCGGGCTCTGTCGGGCTCTGTCGGGCTCTACTGGGCTCTGTCGGGCCCTGTCGGGCCCTGTCGGGCTCTGTCGGGCCCTGTTGGGCCCTGTCGGGCCCTGTCGGGCTCTGTCGGGCTCTGTCGGGCTCTACTGGGCCCTGTCGGGCCCTGTCGGGCTCTGTCGGGCTCTGTCGGGCCCTGTCGGGCTCTGTCGGGCTCTGTCGGGCTCTGTCGGGCTCTACTGGGCCCTGTCGGGCCCTGTCGGGCTCTGTCGGGCTCTGTCGGGCTCTGTCGGTCTCTGCTGGGCTCTGTCGGGACCTGTCGGGCCCTGTCGGGCTCTGTCGGGCCCTGTCGGGCCCTGTCGGGCCCTGTCGGGCTCTGTCGGGCTCTGTCGGGCTCTACTGGGCCCTGTCGGGCCCTGTCGGGCTCTGTCGGGCTCTGTCGGGCCCTGTCGGGCTCTGTCGGGCTCTGTCGGGGCCTGTCGGGCTCTGTCGGGCTCTGTCGGGCTCTGTCGGGCTCTGTCGGGCTCTACTGGGCCCTGTCGGGCTCTGTCAGGCTCTGTCGGGCTCTGTCGGGCTCTGTCGGGCCCTGTCGGGCTCTACTGGTCTCTGTCGGCCTCTGTCGGGTTCTGTCGGGCTCTGTCGGGCTCTGTCGGGCTCTGTCGGGCTCTACTGGGCTCTGTCGGGCCCTGTCGGGCCCTGTCGGGCTCTGTCGGGCTCTGTCGGGCCCTGTCGGGCCCTGTCGGGCTCTGTCGGGCTCTGTCGGGCTCTACTGGGCCCTGTCGGGCCCTGTCAGGCCCTGTCGGGCTCTGTCGGGCTCTGTCGGGCTCTTTCGGGCCCTGTCGGGCTCTGTCGGGCCCTGTCGGGCCCTGTCGGGCTCTGTCGGGCTCTGTCGGGCTCTACTGGGCCCTGTCGGGCTCTGTCGGGCTCTGTCGGGCCCTGTCGGGCCCTGTCGGGCTCTGTCGGGCCCTGTCGGGCTCTGTCGGGCTCTACTGGGCTCTGTCGGGCTCTGTTGGGCTCTGTCGGGCTCTGTCGGGCTCTGTCGGGCTCTACTGGGCCCTGTCGGGCTCTGTCGGGCTCTGTCGGGCTCTGTCGGGCCCTGTCGGGCTCTGTCGGGCTCTACTGGGCTCTGTCGGGCTCTGTTGGGCTCTGTCGGGCTCTGTCGGGCTCTGTCGGGCCCTGTCGGGCTCTGTCGGGCTCTGTCGGGCCCTGTCGGGCTCTGTCGGGCCCTGTCGGGCCCTGTCGGGCTCTGTCGGACTCTGTCGGGCCCTGTCGGGCTCTCTCGGGCTCTGTCGGGCTCTGTCGGGCTCTGTCGGGCTCTACTGGGCCCTGTCGGGCTCTGTCGGGCCCTGTCGGGCTCTGTCGGGCTCTGTCAGGCCCTGTCGGGCTCTGTCGGGCTCTGTCGGGCTCTGTCGGGCTCTACTGGGCCCTGTCGGGCTCTGTCGGGCTCTGTCGGGCTCTACTGGGCTCTACTGGGCCCTGTCGGGCTCTGTCGGGCTCTGTCGGGCTCTGTCGGGCTCTGTCGGGCTCTACTGGGCTCTGTCGGGACCTGTCGGGCCCTGTCGGGCTCTGTCGGGCTCTGTCGGGCCCTGTCGGGCTCTGTCGGGCTCTGTCGGGCTCTGTCGGGCTGTACTGGGCCCTGTCGGGCTCTGTCGGGCTCTGTCGGGCTCTGTCGTGCTCTGTCGGGCTCTACTGGGCCCTGTCGGGCTCTGTCGGGCTCTGTCGGGCTCTGTCGGGCTCTACTGGGCTCTGTCGGGCTCTGTCGGGCTCTACTGGGCCCTGTCGGGCCCTGTCGGGCCCTGTCGGTCCCTGTCGGGCTCTGTCGGGTTCTGTCGGGCTCTGTCGGGCTCTGTCGGGCTCTGTCGGGCTCTACTGGGCCCTGTCGGGCCTCTCGGGCTCTGTCGGGCTCTGTCGTGCTCTGTCGGGCTCTGTCGGGCTCTACTGGGCCCTGTCGGGCCCTGTCGGGCCCTGTCGGGCTCTGTCGGGCTCTGTCGGGCTCTGTCGGGCTCTACTGGGCTCTGTCGGCCTCTGTCGGGTTCTGTCGGGCTCTGTCGGGCTCTGTCGGGCTCTGTCGGGCTCTACTGGGCTCTGTCGGGCCCTGTCGGGCCCTGTCGGGCTCTGTCGGGCTCTGTCGGGCCCTGTCGGGCCCTGTCAGGCTCTGTCGGGCTCTGTCGGGCTCTACTGGGCTCTGTCGGGCCCTGTCGGGCCCTGTCGGGCCCTGTCGGGCTCTGTCGGGCCCTGTCGGGCTCTGTCGGGCTCTGTCGGGCTCTGTCGGGCTCTGTCGGGCCCTGTCGGGCTCTGTCGGGCCCTGTCGGGCTCTGTCGGGCTCTGTCGGGCCCTGTCGGGCCCTGTCGGGCCCTGTCGGGCTCTGTCGGGCTCTGTCGGGCCCTGTCGGGCTCTCTCGGGCTCTGTCGGGCTCTGTCGGGCTCTGTCGGGCTCTACTGGGCCCTGTCGGGCTCTGTCGGGCTCTGTCGGGCTCTGTCGGGCTCTGTCGGGCCCTGTCGGGCTCTGTCGGGCTCTACTGGTCCCTGTCGGGCCCTCTCGGGCTCTGTCGGGCTCTGTCGGGCTCTGTCGGGCCCTGTCGGGCTCTGTCGGGCTCTGTCGGGCTCTGACGGGCTCTACTGGGCTCTGTCGGGCTCTGTTGGGCTCTGTCGGGCTCTGTCGGGCTCTGTCGGGCTCTACTGGGCCCTGTCGGGCTCTGTCGGGCCCTGTCGGGCTCTGTCGGGCTCTACTGGGCTCTGTCGGGCTCTGTTGGGCTCTGTCGGGCTCTGTCGGGCTCTGTCGGGCCCTGTCGGGCTCTGTCGGGCTCTGTCGGGCCCTGTCGGGCTCTTTCGGGCCCTGTCGGGCCCTGTCGGGCTCTGTCGGACTCTGTCGGGCCCTGTCGGGCTCTCTCGGGCTCTGTCGGGCTCTGTCGGGCTCTGTCGGGCTCTACTGGGCCCTGTCGGGCTCTGTCGGGCTCTGTCGGGCTCTGTCGGGCCCTGTCGGGCTCTGTCGGGCTCTACTGGGCCCTGTCGGCTCCTGGCGGGCTCTGTCGGGCTCTGTCGGGCTCTACTGGGCCCTGTCGGGCTCTGTCGGGCTCTGTCGGGCCCTGTCGGGCTCTGTCGGGCTCTGTCAGGCCCTGTCGGGCTCTGTCGGGCTCTGTCGGGCTCTGTCGGGCTCTACTGGGCCCTGTCGGGCTCTGTCGGGCTCTGTCGGGCTCTACTGGGCTCTACTGGGCCCTGTCGGGCTCTGTCGGGCTCTGTCGGGCTCTGTCGGGCTCTGTCGGGCTCTACTGGGCTCTGTCGGGACCTGTCGGGCCCTGTCGGGCTCTGTCGGGCTCTGTCGGGCCCTGTCGGGCTCTGTCGGGCTCTGTCGGGCTCTGTCGGGCTGTACTGGGCCCTGTCGGGCTCTGTCGGGCTCTGTCGGGCTCTGTCGTGCTCTGTCGGGCTCTACTGGGCCCTGTCGGGCTCTGTCGGGCTCTGTCGGGCTCTGTCGGGCTCTACTGGGCTCTGTCGGGCTCTGTCGGGCTCTACTGGGCCCTGTCGGGCCCTGTCGGGCCCTGTCGGTCCCTGTCGGGCTCTGTCGGGTTCTGTCGGGCTCTGTCGGGCTCTATCGGGCTCTGTCGGGCTCTACTGGGCCCTGTCGGGCCTCTCGGGCTCTGTCGGGCTCTGTCGTGCTCTGTCGGGCTCTGTCGGGCTCTACTGGGCCCTGTCGGGCCCTGTCGGGCCCTGTCGGGCTCTGTCGGGCTCTGTCGGGCTCTGTCGGGCTCTACTGGGCTCTGTCGGCCTCTGTCGGGTTCTGTCGGGCTCTGTCGGGCTCTGTCGGGCTCTGTCGGGCTCTACTGGGCTCTGTCGGGCCCTGTCGGGCCCTGTCGGGCTCTGTCGGGCTCTGTCGGGCCCTGTCGGGCCCTGTCAGGCTCTGTCGGGCTCTGTCGGGCTCTACTGGGCCCTGTCGGGCCCTGTCGGGCTCTGTCGGGCCCTGTCGGGCCCTGTCGGGCCCTGTCGGGCTCTGTCGGGCCCTGTCGGGCTCTGTCGGGCTCTGTCGGGTTCTGTCGGGCTCTGTCGGGCCCTGTCGGGCTCTGTCGGGCCCTGTCGGGCTCTGTCGGGCCCTGTCGGGCTCTCTCGGGCTCTGTCGGGCCCTGTCGGGCCCTGTCGGGCCCTGTCGGGCTCTGTCGGGCTCTGTCGGGCCCTGTCGGGCTCTCTCGGGCTCTGTCGGGCTCTGTCGGGCTCTGTCGGGCTCTACTGGGCCCTGTCGGGCTCTGTCGGGCTCTGTCGGGCTCTGTCGGGCCCTGTCGGGCTCTGTCGGGCTCTACTGGGCCCTGTCGGGCCCTCTCGGGCTCTGTCGGGCTCTGTCGGGCTCTGTCGGGCCCTGTCGGGCTCTGTCGGGCTCTGTCGGGCTCTACTGGGCCCTGTCGGGCTCTGTCGGGCTCTGTCGGGCCCTGTCGGGCTCTGTCGGGCTCTGTCGGGCTCTACTGGGCCCTGTCGGGTTCTGTCGGGCTCTGTCGGGCTCTGTCGGGCTCTACTGGGCCCTGTCGGGTCCTGTCGGTCTCTGTCGGGCTCTGTCGGGCTCTGTCGGGCCATGTCGGGCTCTGTCGGGCTCTGTCGGGCTCTGTCGGGCCCTGTCGGGCTCTGTCGGGCTCTACTGGGCCCTGTCGGGCCCTGACGGGCTCTGTCGGGCTCTGTCGGGCTCTGTCGGGCCCTGTCGGTCTCTGTCGGGCTCTGTCGGGCTCTGTCGGGCTCTACTGGGCCCTGTCGGGCTCTGTCGGGCTATGTCGGACTCTGTCGGGCTCTGACGGGTTCTGTCGGGCTCTGTCGGACTCTGTCGGGCTCTACTGGGCCATGTCGGGCTCTGTCGGCTCTGTCGGGCCCTGTCGGGCTCTGTCGGGCTCTGTCGGGCTCTGTCGGGCTCTACTGGGCCCTGTCGGGCTCTGTCGGGCTCTGTCGGGCTCTGTCGGGCTCTACTGGGCCCTGTCGGGCCTCTGTCTTCGGGCTCTGTCGGGCTCTGTCGGGCTCTACTGGGCCCTGTCGGGCCCTGTCGGGCTCTGTCGGGCTCTGTCGGGCTCTGTCGGGCTCTGTCGGGCCTGTCCGGGCTCTGTCGGGCTCTGTCGGGCTCTGTCGGGCCCTGTCGGGCTCTGTCGGGCTCTACTGGGCCCTGTCGGGCCCTGTCGGGCTCTGTCGGGCTCTGTCGGGCTCTGTCGGGCTCTACTGGGCCCTGTCGGGCTCTGTCGGGCTCTGTCGGG